>NW_010258559.1:0-11879 GCF_000690775.1 Eurypyga helias
CTCTGATTCTCCTCCTCCACTGGTGAAGGCAGAAGGTGAGCAAGTGATTGTGTTGTGCTTAATTACTGTCTGGGATTAAACCACAACAGCACCACATAACCCCTAGCTCTCTCTCCTCTGGTGGGATGGGAGAGAGAATCAGAAAAGTGAGAAAACTCGTGTGTTGAGATATAGTCTAATAAGTAAAGCAAAAGCTGTGTGCTCAAAGCAAAACAAGGAATTCATTCACCGCTTTCCATGGGCAGGCAGATGTTCAGTCATCTCCAGGAAAGCAGGACTACATTACATGTAATGATTACTTGGGAAGACAAATGCCATAATTCCGAATGTGCCTCCCTCCCTTCTTCTTTCGACATCTTTATACAATGAGCATGATGTCGTGCAGTCTGGAATATCCCTTTGGTCAGTTGGGGTCAGCTGTCCCACTTGTGTCCCCTCCCAGCTTGTGTACCCTTGGCCTCCTCGCTGTTAGCATGGTGTGAGAAATTGAGAAGGCCTTGACTCTGTAAGCACAGCTCAGCAATACTGAATACAGCTCTAGATTATCAATACTTTTTTCAACACAAGTCCAAAACATGGCCCCATACTAGCTACTATGAAGAAAATTAAGTCTATCCCAGACAAAGTCAGCACATCATGTAAGGAAGATGTCCACCTTTCAATTTTCAAAATGCCTACAGGATTCCTGTATCTTCACTTGAATCCATAGAAAAAAAAATAAAAGTATGTCAAAATGTTAAAAATTGCACTGTCAGGCCAGGCTATGTCTTTTTAATGTAGTTGTGATTGCATATATTTTTCTGCTTTACATGCAAAAGGATATAATTTCTTAGGGGCTTTGCTAGAGGCAAGAGGGGGATTACTAGAGCTGTATCCTTCACTTAGGAATAATAGCTATTAAACTCCTTGTTACTATGGGGCTGCAATTTCCAGAGGTGATAGCCATTGCCAGATAACTGGCTGCAGGCAAGCAGTTAATGAGAGCGCTTTGAAATGGCTCAGTAAAAATCCAACTTCCCTGAAGACTTTTGAGACATGTATAAAAGAGGAAAGGGAGCCAAAGCTGGTTCAGCTGTGATCTGCACAGACATGGTATGGTTGCAGCTTCGCTATTCCTCCATGGACTGAGGGTAGCCTTTTTCAGATCCAGCAGAGAGGTGTTTTTGTAGAGTTTTAGTGGCAGGTCAGGACTCTCTGCCCTGAGTCCAGAACCCCTCCCTGTGGCCAAGCTAACACCAGCATCCTGCTGAGCCAAGAAAATGCAGAGGTGTCTTTAAGCCATGAGAGAGCACACATGAGAGCCGAGGTACTGGGTGTGAACAAGTTCTTACAAAACAGAATAATTTTTCTATTTGTGCTGGGTTATGGTCTCTTCACTGTGTTTTTCCAGCAGCAGCAAGGACTTGGGACAGCAGCAACCCCAGCTGGATAGAGATGCTGCCTGGATGGAGGAGATGCACACCCACACACCAACCCAGCATCTCTCAGCAGTACAAAAGCATCTCACCAGACTGCAATAAGGGAAGCAAGGGAAATGCCATGGTCCTCCTGTTCCTCTCCACTGAACTAAATCTGCAATAGATACAGAAAAGTTACATGAGCAGAGACATGTGGTTAGGCCTAATCCTCAGGGACAAGGAGTTGAGGCCCAAGGCAGCTGGATGAAATAAGGCAACTATCACACTTTCCTCACATTTTAATTATTTCTGTCTGTTTGTGTTGTGAGAGCACTGATTGGAATTCACATTTATCCTTCCCTTTCTGAGATGAGAAAGTCTTCATCTTTCTTTGTGACTGAGGAAAAAGAGAGGAAATCCAAAGCATCAGGGGTCTTCTGCTCTGAAGGATGGACCAGAGCAGCCTGGAGCCAGAGCAACTCAGGCTGCGACAGGAACTGTCACTGTGACTGAATGCTTCTGAGCATCTCTCACACCAGGTCCTATTGAAAGTGCAAATACACTATGCATCACAGATCCCATGCTAGCAGTCGTGCTTCTGGTTGTGTGAAATTCCCCCTGAAGCAGACATGCTAGAGGTCCCTGCTTGGGATGCTAAACTTTTTTATATACCTGGAAATGCAAAGTCTAAATGCAGAGTAGCTCAGTGCAACTTTAGATAGAGAAGACAATGGGATGTGGTTGCTATAGTTATGCTCCAGAAAGTGGTGGGAATTTTGCAGTATTAAAAAAAAACCAGTTTCGGCATCAGCAGATCTAAAACATAAAAGAAATGGATGACACTTCAGGGCTGGGAGTACCAGTTTCTGGACTTTATTTTCTAGAACAGCCTCTCACATTGCATTTTCATGTTGTAACCAAGAGGGTGAGAAATACAGGTTTTCATTAAAATGGTAGGTATTAATCACATGACTCCAGGACCTGCAGATTGAGATAACTGTCAAAAAACTTGTAATGCAAGTAGACAGTCTGCAGTTTTTCAGTGGTAGAAAAATTGGACTGCCTTACATGTGTTAATGACCTGCAGATAGTCAGTTCAGTAAGTTTGTGTCATCTAGGGCATGTACATTTGCCATCTGTGTACAAGCCAGGATCATGATATTTTTGCATCAACATGTTGTCAAGTTTACTCTTGTTAGGGAGCAAGAGGGCTGTCCGCTTCCTGAGGAATGGGGAGCCAGAAGCTGAATGCAATAACATGGCCAGAGGGACAGAGACCTCCTCAGTCAGGACCCAGCCCTGCAGTACCCAAGTGAAGCAAGCAGAATAGCACCAGATATCGCAGCCAGGTTCAATCAAGAGACTCCATCCTCAGGGGAGCTGGTGTTGATGACGCAGGTCCAATGTCAATTCACATGTTAGGGTCAGGATCAGTGGAGTCCACAGCCAGGCATGGGAATGGGTTCAGCTGCACTGGGGACCAGCAGACTGACAACATAACTCAGGCAAGAACTAAAGGTGCAGGTCTTGCGCTTAAATGCAGCCCTTTGGGCCAACAGGCAGGGCGTGTAGGTGAATACTCAAGGTGAGGCTGGTCTGGCTCATTAATACCCTCAGGGCCCTGACAAATCCTTATGGAACATAATGTAGCATATCCCATAGTGTAGCATGAAGCAATGTTATCTATTTCTGTAGACTTTTGTTTGATTTTATCACAAATCTGTTGATAAATATTTTTTCAAATCCTGGGGTCATCAGATCATGACATGTTAAATGAAAGAGTGAAAACAGTCTGCCTCTGTACTACTTATTTTGGAGAAACCTTTGAAAACATGTCCTGGCTTTCTCCAATATTTCTGAGGCTTCTGACTCTTTCTTTCTGAATTCCTGAGTTAGACAATGCGAGCAAATGTCAACACTGGCCAACCCCTCCATTGCCATCCAAGTCCACACCATTGCTAGCATGCCTGGCTACAGGAATGTGCAGCCAGAGCCCATTTGGCACTTTGCTCTACCTTTTGACTTCCAAAGCTCACATCAGCCATACAAAACTATCAAGAAAACCAGCTGAGGCTGACAATGGTGCCCTATAGGACACAGAGGACACCCAGTGGGACAACAGGCTGAGGTCTGCAATGGGGGACTCTGGAAGGGTGAAAATCCCCATGCATGTTCAAAGACCAGAGCTGAGATGACAGCATTTAGAGCTGCTGATCGCTTTTCCTGCTGCAGCTTCCCCTTTGTCTCTGCTAAAAGACTGACAGCCTAATAACAAGATGATAGTGCGGCTGAGCCCGTGTCCCTGAAACACTCTCACTGCTCTCCCCATCAGACAGAAAGTGCCAGGACTATTAATTTGAGAGCCTGCCTCAGTTCATTTTCTAATTCCTTCTTTCTCTTTAAGCTACTCATACATCAGGATCTGATTCATCCACTCAGGCTCCTTCATTTCAGACTGTGCAAGGAAATCGGTAAAATTTCACCCAGACGTCTGTTGGTTTTGAATCATCAGATACATAGAGCAGGAAAAAAGGAATTCCCGCGTGGGACTGGGTCTGTTTCAGCTCGAGCTTCTGTTTGCATTTCACTGCCATACTTTACAAGGACATGATTATCCATCATTTAGTCACTGGGCCTGTTTGCTTTGTAGATAAAGGAATAGCTCTGAGGTGCTTTTTCTCCCAGTCTAGGAGGCAGCACACTTCTCAGCACAAAAATTGACATCAGTTTCTGCTAACTAGCAAAATCAAACCTTGACAAGTTGTCTGGATAGGGATCTGCTCTGAACCAGTGGCCTGGGCAGCAGCTGGCCCCTTCCTGAAGACCTCTAAGTACATCCTTTTTTCCTGCCTGAAGCGGGAAAATGGCAGGAATACTCTTCAAGGCAGACATCTTGTAGAACAGTGCTGAGAAAAAAGTCATATGGGAATTAGGCACCCGTGGTGAGTTAGCTGTGGCTAACAGCAAAATTCCCATCCAGCTGCTCACTCATTCTCCTCCCTCAGCAGGCAAGAGGGAGAAAAATAGGAAAAAAACCAGGAGTGAGAAAACTTGTGGGTAAAGACAGGGAAGTCACTTACCAATTACTGTTACAGGCAAAACAGTCACAATTTGGGGAAAAGTAACTTCATTTATTGCCAATTAAAATATAATGTAATTACGAAGTTGAGTAGTGGGAAACCTTTCCTCCCCCCCTTTCCGAGATACAATTTCACTCCTTTACTCTACACACTCCTACCTACCGCCCTGCCCAAAAGTGGGGCAGAGTGGATTGGGGGCAGGCGTCCAAGGTCAGTACAAAGCGGTTTCTCTCTGCTGCTCCTTCCTCTTCACCTGATGGGAAAAGGGGTGGGATCCCCCACAGGCTGCAGTCCTTCAGGAAAATACTCTCCAGTGAGGGTCCTTTGTGGGCTGCATTTTCTTCCAGAATATCCATTTTCCCTGGAGTGGTTCCCCCATGGGCTGCTGTGCAAACATCTGTGCCGGCATGGTTGCTTCCACAGGCTGCAGGGACTATCTAGTCTGCCACGAGTCCTCCACGGGCTGCAGGGAATACCTGTACCACCATGGAGCACCTCCTCCTCTGACCTTGCTGTTCCTCTTTTGTTTCTCACTTTGTTCCTTCCTCCTCCCTCCACCTGGCACTTTCTGCCCTTTCTTAAATATGTCTTCACAGAAGCATCACCAGCTTCACTGATGGGCTCATCTTTGGCCTGTGGGTCCATTACAGAGCTGACTTGAACCAGCACAAGGCAGGTGCTGACCTCTCCCTGAGGCCATGTCTGTGACCACTACTACCACATCCTTTTCCCATACAGTATGGCAAGCTGTATCCCTGAAATTCAGTGAGGGTATGGGAAAGGAGAGATTCTGGAAGAATTAAATGCATGGGGTACCCCACAGGATGCTGCAGGGGGGAAGGGGTTATATGGGGAGGTGGGGGTGTAATACCTCACACTGCTGATTTCCAGTGTCTCTGCATTAGCCCCCTTAGTGCCAATGACAAAGATTATTTCTGACCTGCACCAGCCAACTAATTTAGCTGCCAAGCCTCCTGGGTGTTCTGGCTTACTGCTCCAAGAACAGCCTGACCCATGCAAAGTGCCTGTGATTGCAGTGGTGTGTGACTGTCAACAAACAGGCTGGACATGGAGAGGAATGCAGCCAGCCTGTCTGCTGTGGTGGCCCAGGACCTACTCAGATCTTAGTGTCCATCTGCAGCTGAGGGTGTACAGAAACCTAAAAAGCCCTCTGACAGCTGTTTTGGACATTCCCTATCCTGCTGAGCTCCTGGGTGTTTCCAGGCCAAAGCTTTTACATGGATTGACCTTTGCAGCCTGAGGCCATTGCTTTGCTGTAACTAGTGTTACAAAACAAAATCTTTTGTTTGCAGTCACTTTTGTGCAGTATGTGTTCAATCAGGCAGCAGGGAGGACAACAGCTCTTTGCCTTCCTGGCTGTGGCTCTCTGGCATGGATGGGTGGCCTGAGAGAGCAGCCCAGGGGAGAGGCACTGCCGTGGAAACCCACTCAGGACAGAGTTAGCACGAGCTCTTCTTATCCTCCTTCTGCTGCATTTTGAGGTTTCTCTAAGATGGGACCCTTCTCTGAGCCAATGCAAGGCCATTGAGTTGCAAAGAGAGCCTGAAATACATGAAACTTATGAAACACTACTGTGCCAGGAAAGACTGGGACTCCATGGTTGTGGGTATGCAGGTCCTGTTTTGTCAGGGAAGCACAGAACCAGTGACCCTCAGACAGAAAAGCAAGAAATATGGGGAGAATTCCTGCAACTCATACTGAGTAGGGGATTGAAAAACTCAATTTTTTTTAATAAACTGTGCAAAAAAGAGGAGTGAAAATGAGGGAATGGGATGACAATGTGTAATACGTGAAGAGCATGAGTTACCTACATGTGCACTTCCTCCCTGGCTTTGAAGGAAGATCACTGCACAGGCTGTGAAAGCAAGCCTGGTGAGGTTGGTAGCACGGATGGAAGGAAATGAGGATCATCAAAAGTGTGAGGAGCTTGATATACTCTAATTAGTAAGGAGGTGATCTGCAGCCTGGTTCAGCAAAATTTGGGCACAACTTGGGCATGGGCACATTGCTGCATAGGCACCACTTGAGTAATCTGAATATTGTCAGAGCCTGAGCCACTGCTAGAGATACTGAAATGAAGAGATGGTATTGAAGAGAACATCTGAAGGCAGTAGGATGGCAGGACACCTGAGATGTGCAATACCCCTGGGTTTGGTGCATAACTGGGGACATGACCATGCCCTCCTCTTTTGGAGAGCATTTATAATGTACTTTTGATGATAATAGCAGTTCATTATTAATATTTCCTGCTCACAGTGTGTTGATACCCTCCTCCCCAGCTCCCGATTTCCCACTTCGCTGTATTGTTTGAGCCATGAAATCCCCAGCAATACTGTCTTTTGGCTGCATCCCTGGACAGATGCTGCATTGCTTAAGGAGGGGTGAGGCACAGCTGATTAATCTGTGCTCAGAGAGGCTGGCTGTTGGGATTAGTGCTTCAGATACTCTTAACATCTGCAGCTCCGGGGCAGCCCCAAATTCATCAGCACTGGAAGCCGGAGGCTAGCAGCAAAGCTGGTAAGTTCTCCTGTCCGGGGAGGTTTGTCTGCTGAATTGTTGTTGCCAGGTAGCAAGACAAGAGGGAGGTTTTATGGGACGAATGGCAGACATGCCACGATTTTGGCACTTCCAAATCTGTCATACAGGCACAGAGCGTGCCTTTGAATCCCAGGACTGAGGAGGGTGTTGTTGGCTGTGGAGAGGGAGCAAGGCTGAGAAGCCAAGGAGAGAGCTGGAAGGATGCTGCAGAGCAGGCACAATGGAAATATGTCAGCCCTGAAAATCTCAAAGCTCCATTTCCTTGTGCTTGCAAGGTGGGATGGCTGTGGGCCCTGGCAAGTCTCAGAGCTTGGGTCCTGCCCTTGCAATAAACACGAGGTGCTGCCAAACCAGAGGTAGAGAGAGGGAAAGTGTTACTGGGGATTTATGTGGTTACTGTGGTTTATTTCCCTATCAAAAACTAGTCCCTTTCTCCTGGTCTGCTTGTCTGAGCTGGGTTTTGCTACTTTGGACTTGCCTTCTTGCTCTTACTACTTTTTCCCTGCACTAACTTTTTGTTTCTTTTCATCACAGGGTTTTATGAGCCTTTTGTTTGTGGAGACAGGCAGCACAGAGGTGAAGAGATTTCTGAGCAGCCATGGATGGGTTACAGCTGCGGGTAAGGTTCACCTTGTGCCCTTTTCATAAACCTTCAGTCTGCAGCAGCTAAGGGCAAAGAAAATGCCAGTTCCATCTATACCTAGTCAGCTTCTTAGCTCAGGATGCTCCCTTGTCGATCACTGCAGGGGAACTACAGAAGGCTGGCTATGCATGATTAAGCCCAGAGCATGCCTGAGCTCCTGGTTTAAGCTCCCCCACCTCCCCTTCCTGCAAAGAGCCTAGCCCTGCCCCCTCCCAAGCCTGCCCAGGGCCAGTGGCTGGAGGTATGCAGAGGCTGTCCATCTCAAGAGTTAATCCCCTCCTGTGCAGATGCCAGGAGGCGGGGAAGCTGCTATAGATAGATTGCGAAGCCCTCATGGTTTCAGCTGTGATTCACGCACATGGCAGAGAAGCATTAGGAAGAATTAAGATTCAATCACTCAGGCACTTTCCTGAGAGCAAATGCTATTCTGTCCCTGCAGCTTAATCTCCTTGCCCAGCGGAGGTCAGCAGCACTTCTGGAAGGTCTGAATGGGTCACATGGACAGGGAAACCCAGAGCAAGACTGTCAGGGAACTAAAAACAGCCACTTCAGCCAGAGTGACTGAGCAGCCCCTGCCCATGATTAGCAGCTGTGTTTAGGAGCATGGCAAGGAGCTCTGCTTCCACCTTGCTGGGACTGAGAACAGACAGTGTGGTTTTGTTACGGTACACACATGCTGAGATGCCTGACAACAGCCTCTGGAACTGAGACGGCTTCTGGTGATGGTATGTGCAGGGGACTGGGGCTCTTTCTTGCTCTTCCTAATTGGTGTTAAGATGTGCCTCTGACTGAGCAGCTTGGAGGGTCTGTGGTAGTCTGCTTAGACAAGCATGGTGGGGCATGACAGTGTACCTGGGTGGTCTATGTGAAATCCCCATTTTTTTCCTCATACGCCCTAATTTTTCAAAGCTCAGGGGGAAAAAGGTAGTATATAGCTAACCTACCCATGGTAAGCTGTGTGCACCTGTTCCTGCATGTGTTTGCATTCATTTGCATGTGTCCAAGTGCTTGGTAGCCTCCTCCCTGCCACCTTGCTCTGTTTATGCTGTTAGCAGTGATGGTTACTGAGCAATGTACCTGAGATGGAAAAAACGGTTGAAAGGGAGGTGAGTCCAGACAGGTCCTGGAGTAGTAAGAAGTCTGTAGGTATCTATCAATCTGTTTGTCTGACAGTCTCCCAGACAGAGGGAAAAAAAAAACAAGGTGGCTTAGAGGGTAGAGCATCTCCTCAGGTTGGCGAATATTCCTTGCAGTTTTGCATATTTGGTGCTCTGTCAGTAAATGAGATCCATGTTTCCAAGCATTGCCACGATTTCATTGTATTGCCACCAGATTATGGGTCAGAACAAAAGAGACATTCAGGGCATTCATCGTCCTTAAGATGTAAAGGGAAATTTGGACTGAAGAATGAGAAGTTCAGTGTTGTTATCTTTGGGTCCTCAGGGATTTAGGGATTCAGGAATTCATGAGATGAAGTCCATAGCAGAAAATCTTTTCCTTTTGCCATGCTCTTAGGGAGCCAGGAGTCCACCGACTTATTAAAGCAACAAAACAGGTCAGAGGAACTTCAGGTTGGTGGGGGAGTCACCTTATTGTGATGGGTACTACATCCAAGAAAGTCACCCCATGACTACGCCAGAGCAAAGAGGGTCTTATCCCCCTCTTTGCTGCAAGGAAACAACATCCCATTGCAGCTCTAGGCAGCATACTGCAGCATAAACTGAAGCCTGCCAGCGCGGGGGTGATAAAGAGGTCTCAATAAACAGGCTTCTCTTTGTGTGAGTATGATCTCCTGCCTACCAAGGCAATGTCTGAGGTTGGTATATCTAAACCTAGCTGCTTCTGGTGTCAAAATGGCATTCCCCTATTTAGGAACACGTCACTTTTTCTGATAGCTGGAGTACGGACTGCATGAGTGGGCCTGCTGGCACCTATGTGGTCTTAAGCCATCCTTGAAGTCTTAATTATGTTATGAAAGAACCTGAAGTAAGCTGCCTTCAGAATTTTATGTAAGAATGCCTGAACAGGCTAAAGGGCTTCAGAAATAATTGTGATTTATTTCTGTTACTGTACAGAAAGTAGAATTGCAACTGAGGATTTCAGCAGGTGATAGATTCCCCAGCTGGATCCTTACAGAGCCATGTGTAAGTCTGGAAGTGGCTCTGCAGATTACCTTGTGAGTGATAAGGCTCAGCTGACTTGCAGGAGCTTTTGCGTGAACTATCCAGATTCTCCAAAAACTAAAAAGGGCCATGTGGAAATCTAGAGGGAGTATTTTGGTCTGTCTATCCTACAAGTGAGTCCAGACAACCTGAAATAGCTTTGGAATGTGGACCATATTGAATGCAAATGGCAGGCTGTATGTTTTATAACATTAATTGTTGAACTTTCAATCCAATCCTGTTGACCTACAGTCAGTGAAAGAGCACAGCTCATGCTTAGGTGCCTAATCTTTTTCTTTGTTTTTCTTCAACATTTATATGGTAGTATCACCAACCTCGACGGTCTCCAGTGTTGTGGGAATGGCACAAACCCAAAATATTAGTTTTCCAAAACATAGCATCTGTAAATGCCAAGCTTATAGATGGTACATGATATAATGGGAATTACAGGCACAAAATAGAAGGGTAAAAGCAGTATGTGGTGAAAAATTCCATCATTCATCTGTAAAAGCTGGATCTACTCAGATGATCTGGCTGGTGGCTGCCAGGAGCAGATGCTTGACTCTGGAAAAAAAGGGGTTGGAAAGATATCCAGGAATAAGTCATGATGGTTGAGAAGGGGTGAAATGAGAGCTGTAACAGAGAATCTTGCAAGCCTGGGCTGCTGAGGTTCACCTGCAGGGAGGGGAAAAGGCAGAAGGAACAGATGGTCTTCTACGAGAACCAACAAGGCCAACAAAGTAATGAGATCAGCAACTTGCAAAACTTATTGGAAGACAAAAAGTCATCTCAGGTTCCATTTTTTTCCAATGAGCTCTGATATTCCCAGCTGTGGTACCACAATAGGACTAGAAATAGTCCGTGTCCCTGCATTAACTTTATTTTCCATGTGGTGCACCTCTTTCACCTAGCTGGTATGCATGAAAGGCAGCTTTTCTTTCTCTGAGATCTTATCTTTTCTGCTTACAGCAGGCATCCAGCAGCCGTAGCCTCCTCAAGCTCACTGTTATGGAGGTGAAGTGGATTCATGTGTTGGTCATCTTCTTCTTCCTGTTGTCTGTTGCAATGACAGGCTGTTTTCTGTGGCAGTACAGCCTCCCCAAGGTGGAGCCCAGTGAGTAGTCATCTTTAAGCTTGACCATGGTTTAGCACAGAAATTTGTGAGACCAATAAACACCTTTCTGTGTGGACATTTTTCCCCAAAGAGCATTCCCCAAACAGCATACGAATTTACCTTCTAACTGGTGCAAAGACACAGAGGAGATGTTCATTCAGTTGATGGAGTACCATGTAATACCATGTAACTCTGCTGGTGTCCAGAGAAGCTCTGTTACTTCTGCTGCTAAGCTAGCTTAATTGATATACCAAGAAGACATGTTATTTTAAATTCTCTAGCTTTGGCATCCTGTTGTAAAAGTAATTTCAGTTTAGAATGGATTTTGGTTTACACGTTACAAGATGCTTCAGCTTATGGGTTTGCTTCCTTTCCTGTTCCCCCAATCTTAGAGCTTTGAACCAGGTGAAGTCCAACGTTCACACTAGAATTCCCTTCTGTTGATTATAGAAAACTCAACAGATAGACTCAAGAACCTCTATGTGCAAGGATGAAATATATACAGTGTAACTGGATCAGAGTTTTAAATAGTCCAAAGATGGCATAAAATCCATGGTGAAGGAGACAGAGGTACTTCACAAATCAATGTCTGAAAAGATTGCAGACCCTACATTTTTACCACAGAGTATAAGAGGCTGCCGTAGGCTCTTGTGTATCCATCTTCATTCATTTCAAAGTTTTCATAGGGCCATTTCTCTTCTCATATATATTTCCAGTGCTTCACGCTCAGTTGGTAATCAAAAAAATAAATAAGCATTTTGTTTATAGATTACAGAGCAGACAAGCTATATTTATGAATAAATTGAGATCAGCTGGGAAAATAGTGCCTCAAGTAATCAAGTCTCACTGACTTTAAAGATCTTTGCGTGCCACAAAAATTTAATCACAGATTCACTAAGGATCTATAAGATCATCTAGTCCAAC
>NW_010258560.1:0-24298 GCF_000690775.1 Eurypyga helias
CCTGGCTGAATCCAGCACAAATACACCACCTTCTCAACGCCACTTCCTAATGAAGGGAAGAATTTGCCTTTTGTGGGCGTACAGCAATTGTCCTCTGGCTGCAGAAAGGGCCTTTGGCCTCATCTTGCAAGCAGTGTGTAGCGGTTACTTGCTTTATTCCCAGCAGAGAGAAATTTTTCATTCCAAAAACTTCAATCCTAGAAACCCTTAAAAAAGGATAGAAAGGAAGCAAGTAAACTTCACCATCACCACCACCCCACCACCACCAATGAAAACATTACTAATTCTTTCAGTAGATTCTAGATAATGAACCCTGGAAGCCAAACTAAACTACCAGAAAAAATTACTGTTTAGTTTCATCAGTAAAGTCCATCAACAGGCTTCTGACAAGAGGACGTTCAATGGCAGCATGTACCAAGTGTATGAGGTCTCCACGTTGGCATGAAGACATTTCGCATTCCCTAATCTACCCTATGCGGGCAGAATGCTATTTCAGCACAACCTGCAGCTAGAATAATGATGTTAAGAGCAACCATTTTCAATTCAAACAAAATCAAGGACTGAGGCAACAAAACAGTATATCCCTGAGACTCTAGTATCTTTTTCTTCCAAAAGTTTATTAGATACAGCTTTTTCATTGTTTGAACAGTTCTGTCTAATAAACGTCAGCTATGCTTTGGCAGCAGAGGAACAGCTTTGATTAGAGATTCTCATCTTCCTTCGCTCTTTGAAACTTCATTTAAATAAACTCTTAGATTTTCAGAATGCATGCATGTGCTTTGGGTTGTGCTTTCTGGGTTGATGGCTGGACTACATCTCAGCAGCACCCATTTTTATTTTGTATGTAGCCAGCTGCTGCTTTCTGCAGCATCTCTCACCAACTGCTCCCACATTTCAGCAAGACCCTACAACTCACTGAAACACCTGGGAGGTTTGCCACTGAGAGGGGAGATAGGTCCACTGGGCACGGGTTGGATCCTGTAAACCTGCATAAAATTCACCCCTGTAGACTCCAAATCCAAACTTTTCAAGAAAACATTTTGTTTGCATGGAGAACTGAAAAACTGCAGCCAAAACCTTGTCTCTTTGCACCACGAAATTATGAGTGTGAGCAAAACGTTGGGTGTGTATAGTAGAAATACTCTAAACCCTGACACTCTGGAAGGCAGAAAGCTGCATTAGAGAGCAGCTTGGGCTTGGCAGCTTTCATTAGACCTTCAGAAACTCCTCGCTCTTCTAATATGGTTTGACTGGGACAAGTACGTAGATGATTAAGGTCCACACGTGTGACAGACAACCACATCCTTCACCTGAGCTGCATCTGAAGAATGGCTTAATGCATGAGTCTTGCTGTCAGAGTCTGGACAAGGGAACCAAGTCAATGACCCTTTGCACCCTAAAAGTAGCAGCAAGGGTAGTGAACAGTGCCCGTTCTTCTAAACGAATGCCCCGAATATCAATTCACTGTGAATACCATGATTTCCAGAAGTCGGTTACAGACTCTTTACTTTAAAACTTAGAACCTACCTTGGGAAGAAATGAGGCAACTGCAGAGATTTATAGTCTGATTTAAAAAATAAATATCTCTGCTACTTCAAATGTCCCTTGATCTTGCTGAAGTACTAAAAAACATTTGCAGTCCACAGAGCATTTTTCTAGTTACAATGGCATAGAAAGGGTGAAGCTGACAAAAAGAAAAACCCCAAACTTTCTTCTTTTACAGTATCTACAGTCAGTTCATGCAGCCTCATTCATACTCAGGGCTTTTTTTTGTGTGTATCTTTTGGGAGATCCATCAGACTCAGAAGAAACTGCTTATCCTATCTCAGTAAATCCATGGAGGTTTTTCTTCACTTGTTTGTATGGTTGGATGGTGTTTTTTGTTTGTTTCTTTTAGAATTGCCTTTGTCTTCCTTCATATTTGCCTACTGCTCGCTACAGCATTCAGGGTTTTGTTTTTCTTAGTTTGCTGCTTTCTAGAGCAGAAGGCTTTAAAAAGTCAACAGCTTCTCCCAGTGAAGTGACTCGTGGGAATACTGATTGTAAACAAACTGCTATAGAATAATCAATGTTGGAAGAGATCTCCTGAAGTCACCTGACCATTCAGTTAAAGCAAGACCAGCATCGAGCAGGCTACTCAGGGCCCTGTCCAGTTGAGCTTTGAGTATCTCCAGGATTGGAGACCTCACAAGTTCTCTGGGCAACCTTTCCTAATATTTGACTACTGTCCTGAGGAAAAAAAAAAATATTCCTGAGGTCTATTCAGAATGTCCCTTGTTGCAACTGTGCCTATGGCCCACGGTCATTTCACCATGCTCCGTAGCAAGAGTCCGATTTCCACTTCCCCTTCTGACTATAACCTCCCATCAGGTAAAGGCATCAGTAAAATCCCACCTAAGACTCCTCTGGAGACGGAACAAACCCAGCTCTATCTCTGCTACTCCTCATATGTAGCACCAACGACCAATCTGACGGATGAAGAAAACAGGGGCCAGAGTCATCTTGAAAATGATCGTGGTGGGGTGTTACAGCACACTTGAGGTATGGCAAAGACTTACAGGGGGAAGCAGCATTTATGAAATCCGATCTCCAATAATGCTTGAATTCACTACAGGAATTTGGTCATCACAGAAAGCCTCGTGAAGGATTTGGCCTGCTGCATATTGGATGCAAAAGGCTTCTGAACATAAAGGCATTAAATATGACAGGAAGGGAAAGGGATGTCAACTAAACGCAGGAGTGTTGTCACTGCAGGGAAATCATTAACTACAGCTTATGTATAATAATACAATTCTTGTAGATCTTAATAAATCACATCTTATCAGTAACAGAGGTGTTTTCTGTTGTACGTGTCATTTTTGATGGAAATCAGTGCAGAATTCATCTCAAACACTTCAGTCAACCCTGGAAAATCATTCTGTGGAACAGAACAAGGCAACACAGAGATTCGCATCCCACCCTACACACACCACCCACATCGTCCTCATCCAGAAGAGAAGTGGATCCCACCGCCATGCAGACTCCATGTCCCCTGCTCCCCAGATCTCTCCTATTGCCAAACACACTTGCATGAAAGCAGGTGTCTTCTGCCCAAATCATCTGCCCCTCATCCCCACCAGGAAGGAACATCTCTGCCCTTTGCCAGGTGAGCAGTGCATCCCTTCCTTCCTTCATTTCCTGGGCAGGCGGCCCCCGTGCTCCCTTGTCTGCAGTTGTATGAGTGGGGATGGGCAAGGAGAGGAGAACAGAGCTGGGCTGTTGCTGCTGCCACGGCTGGAGCTGGGAGCCATGGTGAGCAGAGCCCAGTGCGCTGCCAGGAGGTTGCTCTTCCAGCAGCAGCTCTAACTCTGCTCTTCTTCTATTTCCTGCAGCAGCAGCACAAAACTTAGTCAGCATCCAAAATTTTGGGCTACCTGGAAGCGGGTCTGATCCAAGCCACCTCCTCGGACCATGCTCCCTTAACCAGTTGGAAAGAGAAGAAGGAGAGACACAACTTTTCCCTTCCATCTGGGGGCAGGCTGTGCTGCCAGTCTACAGTGAGACACAAAAGATGACTGCTAAATCTGGAAGTCAATTTTGACCCTTCTGAAAGTGGTAGAAGTTTGGCCATTGACTTCATGGAATTAATATTTTAACTTCTGCTGCTGCAGCAGCATTATGTATCCCCGAACTGCAGGGCACTGAAGCAGCCTGTGCTGACCCCCCATCAATGATGCATCACTCAGAAGAAAGTGAGAACATCACATGGCAGTTTTCCTCTCCATTCCTCACCCTCAAAGGCATAACTGGAAAAATGAACATGCAAAGCCTGAGCATCCTCTCGGTGGTAGCAGCTCCTGAGTCTGAGCATCCTCTCGGTGGTAGCAGCTCCTGAGTCTGAGCATCCTCTCGGTGGTAGGAGCTTCCAAGAGGAAGAGAAGAAAGTGAGAACATCACATGGCAGTTTTCCTCTCCATTCCTCACCCTCAAAGGCATAACTGGAAAAATGAACATGCAAAGCCTGAGCATCCTCTCGGTGGTAGCAGCTCCAAAGAGCATGAAGACTCCCAGGGTGCAGCTGCAAAACCAGTGGGCCTGTAAGCTAAGGCCCACGTGTAGCCATGGCTTGCCCTCGCAGCAAAACAGGGGGTCTCACAGGCCTGGGTGCACCTGGCACTTCTGTCCACCCCAGTTGGAGGCCCACACAGTGACTGCTGTCAGACAGCTGGGGCAGCTCAGTGGTCCTAAAGGGTGGTAGGGGTAAGAGCCGAGCACGCTTTGCAGGCAGCCCGGACCCCTGCATCAAAACCATGAAAGGAAGAAACCAAGAAACACATGAAACGAATGAACTAGGAAAGGAAAAGTGGAAAAAGGAGAAAAGAGAAAAGTCAAGGCTCTATAGAAGGAGGGTGGAAAAGAAAGAAAAGGGTAGTGGAGGATGCTATGAGGAAAGAAAGCAATTAAGTTCTAAAATGCCAGATCTTCCACATCCTAAAGTATTCCCTTCCTCCCTTTCAGACACGTCTCAAAAACACCCCAAACCACAACCACCACCTCAACAGTGATCAGCACAGCTTTGTTACAGCTCAAACGTGACGACAGCAGCTTTCAAACTTGCCTGCTGGTAAGGCTACATCAGATCCTTTAGGGAACAACAAGAGAAATAAATAGGCTGTTATTAAAACCCGAGTTTCCTGACAACTAGTGGCACCTCCAGACTTTTCCGCTATTAGGCTTAACTATTCCCATATAGCTGAAACAGCTTTATGGTAACAGATACTGGTTGTCCTCAAATACTTCACCTCTGGAATCACAGTCCTAATCTGAGGGACAAAAAAGGTCAGAAATGTTGGTACCTGAAATAATAACAAGAACCCGTTACACATTTTGTGAACTCAATTTTCGCAATTGCCCAGAGTTAGTTAGGGTGGTATGGGCGATGCTGGTGGTCTTTTGCTAAGAATAGCAACATATGGTCTAATTAACGTGGTTCGTACTTAATGTTCACCATAAAGTCCTATTGCATTGCCATACGGGCAAAAAGGGCCTCAGTGTAAATAAAGACCAGACCTGCTGAGTTAAAAAAGGAGCTGTGTAGGAACAATTTAGTTGCTTTCCATCAGACTATACAGAGGGGCTGCATGCTCTCACTGTGGATAGAAATATGCTTGTCTGAGAACTCAGCTAGCTAGCTAGGAAAAAACCCGACATTTAATGGAAGTGGAAAATGTATCTCAAGAGAATTAAGGATTAAAAATGAACAAAAGGTTCAAAATCCTACTTAAAAAGTATTCTTAAGCACATCTGCTGATATAACATACTGACCTAGATCGATTTCCCCACTTGAACATCTTTCATTCTTAATCTTCCATACAATAATTACAGCATAAATGATTTAGAAACTATGCACTATTATATAACTGTATTCCATCATCAAAACTACGTTAAGGGAACATGATTATCCTGTCGAGCTCTTGGAAAGCAGGAAATGTAAACCTCAAAGATAATTGTGAAGCATTAAGTCTGCCTCTTGATGAATATAAGTTGAAATGCTTCTTTCTTTTTTTAGCTGCCTCTGAGGATAACCTTTCCCCAGTATAACATTATAGATGTATTTTTGGATCACCTGGGTTTTGTGAAAAGTTATATACAGGCAATCCAAGCTACACTCAAGATTCAGATAAAACATAAACCTAAAAGCTGAATCAGGAAAAAATGGGAAACACACAACTGGCAGCTGGGGGAAAGGTGACATGATCATGACAGGGCTTGCACGCATGTTCAGGCACACACGGAGACACGAACATGCGCCCTACGCTCAAAGGGCAGGTATCTGTTGGCACTGATGTGTGCTGGGCTGATGACAAGCTCTGCAGCTTTCAGTCACCACCTGCTCTGCTCTTCTCTCTCACCTACTTAAGGTGTTTCCACTGGAATAACCTGTGAGTTACACTACAAATACTCACAATGACCTACAACTCCATGTTATAAACATGTGCAAGTTCACCTCAGAGCCATCTCCGCAATCACGTCTGCTGATTTCTATATAGGTTATATGAGGGCATGGGTTATTTCAGGACAGATTTTAAGTTCTGGTTATTTTTATAAAGTGTCATGCATTGTGGAATTACAGTAATGTTATTCTCTTCCCAAATCTTTCCACCATACCCTCATCTTCCCAGGACCAAGGAAAGCAGACAAGGAATCAAAAGGAAGATACTACAAGAAAAGTTATTTTTCTCCTTTACACTGGTTGCTGGAAAATCCTTGGTTACTGAAAATCCAGTCAGAACTAAAGTCAATGGTGTCTATCAGCGCCAGCAGAGATGAAACTTCACTGCAGGATTGCACACAGAGAAGTTCAGTGCAGGCTCCAGATTTGGCTTTGCCAAGTTTTGCAACCTCTTTCTTTCCCTCTGTGTGTCTGGCTGCTTGTCTGGCTGCAGCTCCGAGGTAAAGAAATCCTCCCAGTGCTTGAAACAGCCACCTTAGGGAATGCTAACTGCTGAAAGATGCAGAAAGATGCTGAGTGAGAAACTGGGCAATTGCCCACCTCAGCTTAAGTTTGTACCTCGGGCTTGTATTCAGAGACAAGCGATACGGACGCACGGACATGGGAAGAGGACTTGTACCTATTTCCCTCTTTTCCTCCTACTGTGTCAGCTTTCCAGCTGGCCACAGGGAACGCAGAACCCCTTATCTTAGGAATACGTGATTCCAGTACAACTTGGGTTTCAGCTGTGGGTGGTTCAGAGACCTTACAATCTTTGCATCTACCCAAGAATTTCTCAGTGTTCTCCACTATCCATCAAAGCTTTATAAAAGCATATTTTGCATTTGTATGGCAAATTCATCACTGATACGTTCAGTTCACTTCTCATCTGGACTAAACATTTCCCTCACATCTGTAATCCTGCAGGCTACAGTTCTGACTGCAACACTGAGCACAGGGCAGCTTGGTCAGCGCATCCAGTCCCCAGACAGAGACTCCAGAGAAGTCTCCGTGCTCTTTTCTGAAAAAAAAAACCCACCCCAATTTTACTCTGCTCTTACAAGTTATGTGCACTATATTTCAAAACAGCTCTCCAAAGCATCATGTCTTATAGCAAAATCAGTAATTCCAAATGGGCAGGCAAAGAAACACAATGTGAATGACCAGCAAATAGTGTCATAGAATCATAGAATCATAGAATGGTTAGGGTTGGAAGGGACCTTAAAGATCATCTAGTTCAGCCTATATTTGTGCCATGGTCACCTAGGCTTTGGGAGAAAGACGCACTGAACAGGCAGGAAAATCTCTATTCCCTCAGTGGACCTGGCATTCAGATTACTATGATCTACACCAACAGATTTAAAAACTGCAGCCCGTCTTTTTAAGCCCCTCTCCCTGCCGACTGAGCTTCCTTTTCCCCTTTCACTTGGCAGTGTCTGAGACCCAACAGCACATGCTGTTACTCAAAACACCCTCTTCAAGAAATCAGATCAGCCTCTGACATCCTAACGCCGTTTTAGAAATCACCCATCTCTTACAAACATCACAGATAATTTTAAAATGAACCCATAAGCCGGCAATTCTGCTGTATTTACCAAGTTTTCCTGATGTCCTGTTTACATATCATCACAGAGCTACCGCAAGAGTTTTATAAAACACGGTCCTTCACTGCCCCCAGCTCCATCTGCTTATTTTGCCTTGTTCGTTGTAAGCTCTTAAAGAGTCATTCGAGATTTTATTCGTTGCTTTGAATAAGCAGGGAGTTAATGTTTTTCCCTGTACACCTTTTAAAATGTATTTACTTTCTTTGGAAGGCTTATCCATGCAAACAGTTTTCTCTCAGCTAATATTTGCATTCCTTCCTCTACATGAGTCATTTCTTCTTTATTCTAATCTAATGATCATTGCTTAGTATGCTCATTTTCCTGGTTGGACAGGTCAGTCAGAAACTTGGACACTGACCTTTCCAGCGTGGCTAATACTTGCTTGTAAGTCCTCTGCTTTGTCTCATCAGCTAATAGAAATTAACATCAGATTAAAGACTATGACAACAACTTCTGGAATTTATAACATTTTCAGAAAACATGAATTCTTAGCATGGACCTGAGAGGTAAGACATTGCCACTCATTTCTGAGATGGAACATAAAGATGTTCAACAGCAGTGCTGTATAACAAAGCCGGACAAGACATGAAAGAAAGCTAAACTGATTAGAAATGGCAGGTACTAAAGATGGATCATAATTATCCAAATTTGAATCTTCACAATTAGAATTAACTCAGCTAGTCTTGAAAAAATATCAGTATGATTTTAGTGACCAGCAGAACATGGGCATCTTGAGGAAAACGCAATGACCTCCTAGAAACACTGGCCTGGAAATTAATTCCTGGGTCATGGAGTCCAACAGATACAGGAATTGGTACAGCTCATCCCAACTGTTTCAGATTTCTTAGCTAATTACCACCAGTCTTGCTTCCAGAAGTCTTCTACCTCAGTTGCAGTTCTATGCAAAACCCCATGGTTGTCACACACCCTCAAAATTTCCTCTGTCTTGCTATACTGTTCTATAAACACACGAAGAATTTCCTTAGCTGATGAGTACCAGTGGATATCAAAGGTCCTGAAAATGCCTGCTTATGCCTTCAAGAAGAATCTCATTTTGTATTCAAAATTATGTGAGAGAAGACACAGATCAGAACCATGCACCACCCAATACACTTGCTTTTAAAGCACCTTAGAAGAACTTGAGCAAAGGAAAACATGGTGCAGTGCTAACTGGTACACAGATGGGAGATCAAGAGCTTCTTGTCTCCATCGTCACTAATCCTGGATCATGGGAGAAGACAACAAAATTGAACGACGGTAACATAAAAACTGAGAAAAGCAAGGACTTTTTTTTCTTCCAAGGCCTAATTAAAGGCAAAAAACTGTTACTGTGGGGACACAGAAAGAGTACAAGTGATAAGCCCAAAATTATTTCCCTGCTGCAATGACTTGCAGTCACCAAGCACCCCACTTTGCAATAGGGACACAAGTTTTCCCAGCAGCTAGCCCCCTACACCCATCCAGTGCACACCGAGAAAGGGCAGCTAGTGAAAACGTTATGGCCAGTAAAGACATGGAAAATCAGTCCCGGAAACATAACAGGGCACAGAAAACCAAGCCCTGGCCCTTTCCTCTTTATGCCTCCTCAGGCAGCACTGCAGACATACCCCATATGACCTAGAGGATTTCATGCTTGTGAACTGCAGGATTCTTGGAGCATCCATGGTCCTGGATGTTGGACTAGTTGGATACTGGAGAGAATTCACCCTGGCAGCATTCCTGTTCCTTTTTTTCCTGATTTAAAAGTGTATTTTAAAGATTGTGCCAAGTATAAGTGGTGCTTCCACTAAAAAAGAGTCAAACAAACACCAAAAATGGCTAGAACACAACATTCTCTTTTTTAATGCGTTAGCAGGCCACCAGAGCAACCCGTGAGACTTACATCGATGTGTACAAAATCGGCAATAACAAAGAAAACTGATAAATGCAGGGGAAAGGGCGGAAATAATCCGTTTTGTAAAGCAACATCAAAGCAAATCTTTTTGCAGCTTCTGAACTGAAACGTGATGGGAAGATGTGTCGTACAGCCTAAACTACCTCCAGTAGTTTATCTGGTGTTCACCCACAGTCAGATTCACGCCCTATCGCAGCAGGCAACTCCTAGAGGGGAGGAAGCAGGAGATGCATCATTCAGGAATCAAACACCTTCACCTCCGATGTGCACTCCACAGGTCTAAATCCTTCCTTCCTCTAACAAAACTAAAATATCTGCCCTCAGACCCACTGACCAATTTCGGGAACTGCACCGTTTCGCATGAAGCTGACCAGATGCAGGAGGGAGTAAGTCAGAGTGTAAAAGGCCAAAGCCTAGATGATTACACCAGTGCAGTGTGCTGAACAGTCGCTGATCTCTCCATAATTCACTAAACTGCGGAAGGGAGTAATAAGATGTGCAGACTATTAGTATGGCTATTAAGTGACCATAACAAGAGGCATTCAGAAAGCAAGTGGCTGGGAAATACCAGACATGTATTGAACCCATTAACAAATAAATGACTTGTGTAATGATCTTCTTGGTGCTGCTGAAACAGAATCACTCCAGTTTCCCATCTGTCATGCTTTTTATTTCTTCACTTCAACTCTGTGCTGCACTGCACGTCTGCTAATTAAACCACTCTAAATCTACATTTAGAAGTTCATATAGGCCCAGAATAAAATTAAACTTGACCCGCGTGATTTCTTTGAAGCAATGTGTGCGAAGAAACCAGGGCAACAGGGAGAATCCCAAAATCGGTCCAACTGATCTGCGAAGTGAAGAGTAGGTGGTGGCCAGTGATACCTAGGGATGGCTCAGCAGCTCCAGAATTA
Organism: Eurypyga helias; assembly: GCF_000690775.1. Classification (NCBI taxonomy): domain Eukaryota; kingdom Metazoa; phylum Chordata; class Aves; order Eurypygiformes; family Eurypygidae; genus Eurypyga; species Eurypyga helias. The sequence continues at coordinate 10,384 of NW_010258560.1, forward strand.
ACGCTGCTTGATTAGAGTGTCCATGAGAGGGCAAGAAGTTGACAACATTTTAATGGGACATGTAAATGGTGGCCTTGACCATGTTCTTATTCTGTCCTTTCAGGTTAGCACAGTAGGAAAAAGTCTGATGGATGAACACTTAAAGAATTACTTTAATAATTTAGCAGATGTCAGCTTTTTCTGATGTCAGCTCTTCCCTGTAGAAACCCGTCACAGCTATGCCTACAGCAGAGCGTTACGTGTGATGTTACTGTGTGCATAGGCACGCCTGCCCTGCTAAAAGAGGACTCCAGACCACAGTGTCAGGACCTCCACAACTTCAGAGCACTTGTGTTTCACTCTTCAGTGCACTGAGCAGAACAGGTGGCCCAGCCACTCTGGCTGTGTAGGCACCCAGCTTTTCCCTGATTCAAGTGACTGCTGCTCTGCTAGGGGTACATATGCCAATACACCCTGATTCTTGACACCAAGCTTAATTTTAGGCGCTTGCATTTTAAATATTATTTTAGAGTCATAGAATCACAGAATGGTTTGGGTTGGAAGGGACCTCAAAGATCATCCGGTTCCAACCCCCTGCCATGGGCAGGGACACCTTCCACTAGACCAGGTTGCTCCAAGCCTCATCCAGCCTGGCCTTGAACACTTCCAGGGATGGGGCATCCACAGCTTCTCTGGGCAACCTGTTCCAGTGCCTCACCACCCTCTCTGGGAAGAACTTCTTCCTGATATCTATCAATTAGATATCAATTTAAATTAGATTAAATTATCAATTTAAATTGATTAAATTATCAATTAGATATCAATTTTTTATTAGCTTTCAATTTAAACCCGTTACCCCTTGTCCTGTCACTACAGGCTTTTGTAAAAAGTCCCCCCCAGCTTCCTTGTTGCCCCTTCAGGCACTGGAAGGTGCTATAAGGTCTCCCCGGAGCCTTCTCTTCTCCAGGCTGAACAAGCCCAACTCTCTCAGCCTGTCCCCATAGCAGAGGGGCTCCAGCCCTCGGAGCATCTCCGTGGCCTCCTCTGGACTCGCTTCAACTGGTCTATATCCTTCCGATGTTGTGGGTTATGATGATCAAATATACCACACCTCTGTCTTTCATACAGATGGATCAGGAAATTATGAGGACTACAGAATTAAGTAACATTTAAAAATGCAGACAGCTGTGTGCTGGAAAGCAGAGGCATTCCTCCTGCGTTGGAACATTAAAAAAAAGAACATACCTGTATGCTGAGAGTTATGGGATGCTGCTCAGGAAATCAATGTTGACTTTCACAAAGAAAATTGTACCTCCCCTGCTCAATTTGTGCTTGTGAGATAATAAATTCTGAGCACCTGCCGCTCGTAAGTGGTGTAAAACTATGAGCAGGTGGTGATATGAGTTTGAACTGCATCGAGCTGAAAAAATCAGTATCAAGATAGGGAAAAAAGCCACCAGGTGCACAGAACTGGATCATTTTTCACTGTAGCTATTGACATATCTGAAATCTGTCATAATGAAAATCCTGCTTGAAGTGACTCTACTTGCTCATTCTAATCCACTTTGAAAGATTCTGCCAATTTGGAAGCAAACCATTTCCGGAAGAGTCAGTGGGGTTTCAGCACGTGCTCTGCACCTTTCCTGAATCAGGACTGGGAAAGCCAGCGTTACTGGACTGCACTCAGAAGAGGCCTTCACTGCAAATAAGTTTTTGTAATATTTAAAGAAAATCTCTTGCCAACCATCCTGATTTAAAATGTGAGTAAAGGAAATAAAAGGAAGGAAAAGGTGATTATTTATAACACAGTGACTATAGTTATGCAGCAGTCAGAGACCAATTACACCCTGGTTACGCTTTCCGACTCCACTAATTCATATAAATGGAGTGCTCAGTATATGACAGGCTAATTGCAGTGTAAATACAATAGTCTTTATGTACCTAGATACCGAAAAAGCGCCTGTGTTACTGAGGTGGCAATAAGAAATAAATTTGGACATGTCATTAACCTTCAAGTTCTTTGAATCAGTGCTAATTAGGATATAGAAAAGCATAACCAAAAATGTAATTACACTGAACGAAGGGCTCAACTGTGCAACTATTAGAAGGCTGCTCACATGAGTAAGTATGTATGTAACTGAGTATCGCCAAATCAGGCTGTAAAACACTACTGTGGTTTTATAATGAAGAAAAACAGAAGTGGAAAAATGAATTAATGATATTTTTCAGCGGTAACAAATGTGCTGAGGGTTATTCTCACATTAAAAATAATTCCCTTGTATTTTTTAGCTAGCAGGGGGGGGTCAAATTCTGCTGGGAAACCCACCCTTCCCTCCATACTCATGTTAGCTGTAGCTCGTGTTACGGCTAGTGTATCTATTCAGCATATACTGCCCTGGAACCCAATTAACACTTTAGGTAATACTATAATAGAAAGTGTTGAAAACAACAGAGTATTAATTAAAACCCTTCTGTATTATTCATAATCCCTTCCTTGCCCTCTTTTTTAATTCCACCTCTCTAAGATGCGTCAGAACAAGGGCATAACGAGTGCACGCAGGACTTTGCAAAATGGAAAGTGCTAATGCTTCCTATGGACATAGTAAAATCTTTGCCAATTCCCTACTAAGAGGTACTACTGCACTTCTTTCTTTTACCTCTGATGAGTTTACCGTGAGGCACTACACCTTCTGAACTCCAGACGCCACGATGTCCCTTTGTACACAAGTGACCAAATTGCTCCTTGCATGCTTGCAGGAAACCAATGACACAGAACTTTCTGTTAAAATGCTGAAGCAACTCCCCACTCAAGGTAATAGTTTCTTTAAATTCAAATTTGCCTTGACTTTTTCATTGCTGAATGACTCCACCTCCTCTGCAGGTGATAGGAGGAAACGTACACAGGGATGGGTAGAGTGGTACCAGTGATACTGCTCCTTACCCTGCATTCGAAGGCAGCTGCAAGCTGAGGGAGCTCTGGCTACTTCTCATCTCGAGGTAAGAAAAGGGGAGTCTTTTGCTCACTCCTGGCAAATACCCAGCCACCTAAGCATACCCATAACTTCCAGAGAAGTGCTGCTTCCTGCCCTGGAAATGCTCAGCCTTCCAAGGTACATCACTTACACTTGTTAAAGATGTGTACCAGGCTTGCATCCTCTGCTGTGATTAATCACAGCAGCCTGGTGTTGTGTTTTCCATGAATTATTTTCTCCAACCTCAATTGCTGAACAGTGCAGAAGCCACTAGAAGTTTCTACTCCCTAATTATCCTCTGATTTTGGAAGTATAATTATTCTCAAACTCTCAGAATCAGACTGTTAGACTTATTACATAGCCATGCCCCGGAAACACAGACAGTTCTAAACCACACCTGTCCTGGAACAAGACGTGAAGTGAAAAAGGACACACGGCTGAGGGTTTTAAATCCAGCCTTTGGGAAGAATGAGAGGTACAGCTGCTTGTGCGTGCACACTCGCAAAATCCCAGCTTGCGGCACACAGACGGAACCGAGGCAGAACGCTTGGTTATCAAACACTCCTCGGCAGCCCACGCACTGACGTGACAGCGCATAACGCAAGTATTCACAGCAGGAAGTCCTCGGGAATGATCCGTCACCGCCCAACGGCAGCAGCTTATCAAGCAGTAATTCCTGCGGTGGGAAACCCAGCTGAGGCAGCATTTCCACACAAACACAACACGGAGAAGGTCTCTTGCAACGATTAGTTCCCATTTACATGGCTTTCCTCACGATGCTGAGTGTATTTGACGAGTGCCATCACGATCTATGAGACAGGAACGGTGGCACGAAAGCTCCGCAGGTTCCCTCAGCCGTGGTTCTCTGCATCTAATACTCAGCGAGTGAATACTTCAATTTACTGAAAACATTTGTCCTGAGGCTAAAACATTGATTCTCCACTTACTGTCTTTTAATTGCAATGTATCCAATTTATCTTCTTAGGCTACAAACGCTTAGGGGAAAAGGTGGTTCTTTCCCATTGTCGGCTGTTCTCATGCCAGCTTTACCTTACTGCAAAAGCCACGTTCACGTTAATCATACTCATCCTAGCAAGGTGACACTTTTGTATTGCAAGAATTAATTGCTGTACCTTGTATTATTTTCTACCACAATGCCTGATGTAAAAATGAATTAGTGATGACATCATTATAAATACATGAAGACTAACAAAGAGAGGAACATTCCAGGTGGTGTAAAAATATTCTCTTCTGCTAAGAAAAGCGTTCCTCATCCATGCCCTGGTAATGCACATGCTTTAGTAGTATAACTACTGCGCACAGGTAACACTGCTTTCAGGAAAAAAAGCATCCACCCAGGGTGTTCCTATTTTCCAGAACTGCAGGTGCTCCGTTTTACTATCATCACTCCCCCAGCCTATCCGCTGCCCCACATTCGCATTTACGCTCCTGCCATGGATGCATGGCCAAAGCGCACGGCCCTGCATTCCCAGATGTTCAAGCCTGACCATCCACAGGCGATAAAATGTGACAGGATTTTCCACCAACAAATGAACTGCAGGGCACCCTAATCAGCAGGCGAGGCAGCTCTGATAACTGGGTTACAGCGTGAGGAGAGAAACTCAAATGGAGCAGAACAGTCATAACACAAGAAATGCAAGATGCTACTCAGCCTAAAGCACCATCAGGGCTACGTAAAGACATCCAACTAACACAGCAACTTTTTTTCCCCTCTGGAAGCAGGATTCCTTTCAACTGCCAGTTAAAGTTGTCCTCAGCAGCGCGTGAACAAGAACAGCAACCGCTTACATCCCCAGCATGACTGCTTCCAGCTCCTTTTCCCTTCCCAATTGTGGCGATGTGCAGTCAGATGGACAATGAAGGGATTTTTGCTGTTGTTTGGTTTAAATGGCGGTGTTAGGATACTGCTGGTTATTGGTGTTCACAGGTTTTGCTGACAGACGGGACACACACCGAGCAGCCGATATGCCAGCTGCTGCCCCTGCCGCGGGAGGTGCCACACGGCCGGAGGCTCGGACAGCATCCGCTTGGGTGGCTCCGGCATCAGCTGCAGATGAGTCCGTGCCAGCACTGAAAACACTGTCCCCAGAAGGTGACCTGTCCCCAAAGGACGCCTGGCTCCTGAGCTTTTTCCCAAGCTGTGCCAAACGCTTCCCTGCTCAGCTGTGCTCAGATTACGATTTTAAGACACAGGAAGGAGAGATGGGGCTGCCCACCCAGTTACACTTCACTGTGGGGCTGCTGCAAAGGGATCGGCAGGGATCTGGCAACACGGATAAGGAAAGCTCTGCATTTACTCTCTGGCTGATGATGGATGAGCACAGCAAAGTACAAACCAGAGTATCTGCTGCTTCTTTTGGAAAAGAATTTTCTGATCATTGTTCCAAGCCATTATTTGGAAAAAATAGGTTTTAAAATAGATATAGCAGTTTATTTTGAGATTTCTTTAAAAATTTCTCCCTCTCTAAAAGAAACACAAACAAACAAACCAACCAACCCCCAAGTCTGGCATTCAACATTAGTAAAATTAGTGAAATCACGGTCAAAAGCCGAGTGCCTGTGTGTGTTTGCAGTTGTAAGCATAATGTGTGCATTTTGGTTGTTACCCATGCCCCAGCAGCTGAGGGACACAGGAAGCCAGGAAAAGGCCAGGGCTAGGAAAATCCCATCCCCATCAGTGCAGTGAGGGTAACACCCCTTTCCAATGGCACAGGATGCTGCGAAACCTTGAACTTCTGTAGTAAAAGTTAGATGTTTGCGGCAGAGAGGCAGACAGACAAAGCCATCTGATGGTTTCCGCTAGGCCTGGAGTTTGGAGGATCGGACTTAACGGAACCAGGTGACTATTTTTCTCTAAACTCTAAAGGAGTTTTCAAATCTTTACCGTTTTTTTCCTCTTGCACTCATACAGGGGAATCCCCCGAGGTTCAAGGTGCCCAACCTCTGCTGCTATTCCCTTGCTTTTGTTGTCTTTCACTGCTTAGCCTTACTGTTTGCCTTACAATGCACCAGATATTTATGTCAGGCAGCAAACAACCAAGAGAAGACAACAGAAAAACTGATGCTGCATCTACAACCCTGCTGGCCTCTGTGATCCGCAAAAGAAACTGGCAAAACCACATAGACTGTTCTAGAACCCAGAAAGACAGGAAAAATTAGATGATGTGAAAAGAATACTATTTCCAAGGACACTGGTTTGGCCCTCAAACTGAAAACGGTTATCTGGTATCACTTTCTATCATCTTTCATTTTTCAGCCACATACAGTATAGTCAGCTGAAGGTCATAATAGGTGTTTATTTTTCACATTTGATCTCTATGAAGACTGCAAGTATTGTATGAAGAGGACTTTCTTTTAAACACGAGTCCTGCTCAGATAGAAGTGAATGGCTGCTTAAGGCACTTTGGTTTCCCATCATATAAATATATAAAGGTCTCAACTGAAGAACTTGGAGAGATTACATGTTCGCATATCACAACGGCACAGGTCCTCACACATTCTTCTATTAACTTAAAACATACTGCTGATACTTAATAATGATACAGTAACCTTTCCACACTAATCCAGAAAATTTGCTTAATTGGTTCAAACTTGGGTCTAAGACATGGAGGTGGATCAGGAAAAAAAATTATTCTAATCTCTCAGCCTGCTGGTATTTATTATTTTGGTTGGTTGGCTTACCTTTCAAAGAAGAGTGGGACTAAACCAATGACATAGATTGCCCTCCCAGATTGTTGATAACCAGGGAATGAACAGCAAAGTCCTGAGTCAACCAAGATACAACTCACTACAGGCTAAGAAGAACTTTTCAGCATCCCACAAAATTAAGATATCCAAGGCCACATCATAATGTTCCTCTGAAGACAGCTGAAAGAAACTCTCCAGTCTTGCAAACTGATGAGTGCCTTCACCATGAGCGTGTGAGAAGACATTAATCCCTTTAATTCCTAAAAGACACACCATCAGCCCCTACCCAGCATCCTGTTTGCAGCTACGTTGTGCATCAAAACAAGGCAAAGAAAACCCACCAGAAGTCATGTGTTAAGGGTGGGGGAGGGAATCCTTCCTGGCCCTGGTGCAAACAGACACAGTTAACACACAGCATGTGAGACTTTCGAGTGTTTTTAGAAGTTTCATCTCGGGATTGTTAATACAAAACCCCAGAACCCAAACTTTCAAAATTGAGGTTTCAGTGATGTCCACTAAAAGCTACACACACCCACAGGGAAGACAGACCTTTCCTGAATCCATCTTCCGGACTGAACAACCTCTGAGCTAGTCTTTTTCTAACGCCGTTATAGCAAAACTCCTCAGCTTCTGCAGACCTCTGCCAAGATGAGCCTGGCAGGCACAATGAAACTCCGTCAGTAAGGGCAGACAAGATCTGGAGCTCAGCAAATCTCCTTGCAGGCTTCTCAAGCCTGTTTTACTCTCAGGGTGACCAAATTTTCCAAAACCAAACAAGATATATAGCTTTTTAGAGCCATTTGAGCCACAGACCTTGATAAGCTCTAGCAAATCAAGATTGCTGTCAGTGAAGCCTCAATCTATGAACAATTATCTTCGGTACTTTGATGGCTCAGGACCTGAATGCCCACCTCTTACCACGGATGGGAGCGTGCCACAGCGTAGCTGTTCCTGGAACTCAGAGAAACTACCATGAATGGGCTCATGCCTTGAGATTTTGGAAAAAAAAAAAACATCTTAAAATAGGAAAATCTTACTCTTTTTCTGGACATTTATTGTATTTACAGCCTAAGAATCCTAAGTCCTCTAGAGGTATCACCCGAGTCTCACAGCACCCAGAAGAGAGAAGATAACTTTGCAGAATAGGTCACAGGTGGGACATGGGACTTGACCCAGAGCAGAGAAGTAATTTGTGACAGATTGAAAGCCCCATTCCCTTGGCGTACAGATCCAAATCTTAACTGAAAGACTACCCGTCTCTCTGTACCATGGTGCGCTTAAGAGCAAACGTCACGTTCAGTTTTCATACAAAAGTATGGAAAGCCAGCAGGGAAGGCAAGGCACAGTACAGTGACAGCAGGGAACTAACAAACACGTAAAAATGAAAGGCCAGCGTAACTTACGGGAGCTGCGTTGTTCTTCACCGTGACACTTGGAGTTGTGGCCCGTAGCGCCCCGCTCACGCCATGGTAGTATTTGAAGCAGATCTTTGTTTCAGCTGAAAAAAGAGAATTATTTTAGATTAGGAGGGAGAAGCTGTGGGATCGGCTGCTGCTCACGGGCACGAGGTTGGCGAGCAGTTGCACTGCGAGCCGTTTGTCCCAGGTTGGTTGGCACGACAGGATAGCTCCTGCCTCTGGTCTTCCCCTTTGCCAGAGTGAAATTTAGAGTTCAGTTCCCGTGACTTAAAACAGTTAAAACCCCAACCTCTTCTGAGCAGCGTTTATGACAGACCTTAGCGTACCTGATCAGCATCCTTTAGCTATACTAGGAAGAAACATGGACAGAGAAACCCTCCCTGTTCAGACACATCCAACGCTAACGTGCAGAGAAAGCGAGAATCTTCCTTAGGACAACCAAGTTGCATGGTTATTCGCTGACAGGCTTCACTGAACCAATTTGTTCCGGCCTTGGTCAGGGCAAGGACATAGCTCTACACAGATTAACTGCTCCGACACTTACTACATTAAAACATTTTTCAGTACCACGAGACCCCACCTTAGTGTATTTCCACTGACTTCCAAAGACTTGGATTAGTTGAAAAACACCAGCAAGATCATGATTTTGGATTCATAGCACTGCTTTTTGCCACATGCACTGATATTCAGATAAATACGTTAAGGGATGTGAACCCATTTCAATAACCGTATCAGGGCACAGAAACGAAATCACCTTCTTCTCTGCTGCAAGAAGGAAAGATACTTTCAGCCAACTTCTCTGTTGGTCTGTAAGCACAAATAGGTGCAAATTGCTAGAATGCATCATAATCCCACTCGCTCCCTTGCCTGGACCTGGTGAGTTCCTGGAGTACATCCCGCAGGCAGGAGTCTTCTTCCATAGTAAACTAGGATGTGAACTGGGCTGACGTGTGCCTACATACATCCAGGACACAGCAGGTATGAACTGCATGTATGCAACAGTATGACTGTGGGATGTGAAAAATGCATGTTTAAATAAAAGCAGCATTCCCATCTTGGCAGTTTTAAGTGGATAGCGCCATGGAAGCTTTCAGCTCCTCTTTAATACACTTGAAGGTGCTTCTCCTAATGGAGTTTTTCCTTAACGCCTTGCTTTGCAGCTGCTGCTGAGGGTCAGGGAAAACACCAGCCTTTGCCTGCAGAGCTACTACAGTGCTCACTGTAACTGCAGTGCCTGTGTCAGAAAATAATAAGGGAACGCCAGTGTTTTAACATACGGATTGCACTGCTCTGTCAACACCAGTAACAAAACAAGCAGAATCAGTGCGGTTGTGACAAAAGATTATGCCATGTTAAGAGCTGGGATCTTGGCCAAAGATTACGGTGCTGTGATTCAGGGTATCCTAAAACCAATCACGCAGTGCCCCAGGGAGAAGCAAAACACGGGGACGTGAGAAGTGGTGGGGACCCTCAATAACGCCGGCCTGAATTGCTTACCCTGGCACCTACAGACACACTGGAGGAAAGAATAAATCTTGATTTGTCTTTTTGAAAGACAAAATAGTTCTAGGAGTGTAAAGCCTTCCCAATTTTCAAATATGACTTGGGAAATAAAACCAAAGAGCTGATGTTCAAAGTAGCTCAAGCACTTCTCATTTCCAGGTGGCTTCCCAGCACTCCTCCCTGAGGAGACATCAGGGACGTGCAGTCCATCGATGAGAAGCACAGAGCCAGGAATTAATCTGCCACTGTATTTTCCAGCCCCACAGCTTGCTCTCCAGCAGACGAGCAGGTGCACGTTTCTGCTCACACGGTGAAAACACACGCCTCTGCCACTACACGCATAGACACGTATGTGTCTCCCTTTCACCTCACAACAGTCCAGTAGCGGTAGAACAGGCTAGAGAGTCCTTCAGCTCCTCCGTGGGCCTGTCCTGGGGTTTAATTCACAACCAGGCCCCACAGGAACCTTTGCAAAGCCAGGAGATTTACCTGAGGTGTCAGTGCAGTTGAGCAAGTGACCCTGATGTCGCACCTGGGAACAACAGCAGTTGTTTTCTTCTGGCAGCAAAAAAGCTGGATGAGCTTGAGGGACTGAGAAAACTGCAAGTCCAGGTTGAATTTTCATGTTGTAATTTTCTCTACAGGACTTTTAACAGCTCAGCAGCTAACTCATTTACTCGCTAAGCAGACAGCAAAAGCTGAGGATATCACAATAGCTAAAACATGCAGTTCTCACCAATTATTCAAATCTTAATTTTCCTCTCCCCTGGAGATTTTTAGGTACAGTTTGCATGGAACATTGAGAGCTAGAATAAAGAGAAGTTGTGGTTTATTTTTTTAAATTTTTATTAACTCAAGCAGTTAATAAAATATAACTTCAGGTAGTAGCCTGTATGACAACGATAGACCTCACAGCAGGAAATTTAGCCGTAGGTTGACAAGCAGAAAATCGATTACACATAAAATAGGAAACTACGGTTTAAAAGAATATGTTTAATTAAACTAAAAGTGTTAGAAATGAAGAACGGAAGGAGGAAATAATATATCCTTATGCAGGTATTCTTTGTCCTTGAAAGTAATACTAGTATCCAGGATTACTAAAATGATTGAACATGTATTTGGAAGGAACCACTTGAGTACTGAATATTGATTTCTCTCCTCAATTTCACACAGCTAGTATTTCTAGTTAAATTCTCAATCAAAACGCCCAGAAACAGATGCAAAATAGATGGTGTCACACCCAGTCCAAGACAGTAGCAGAGGTGGAGCCTTTGATCAGTCAGTATGTGAGATAGTGATTAATCATAGAATCACAGAGTGGTTTGGGTTGGAAAGGACCTCAAAGATCATCCAGTCCCACCCCCCCTGCCATGGGCAGGGACACCTTCCACTAGACCAGGTTGCTCCAAGCCTCATCCAGCCTGGCCTTGGACACTTCCAGGGATGGGGCATCCACAGCTTCTCTGGGCAACCTGTCCCAGTGCCTCCCCACCCTCTCTGGGAAGAACTTCTTCCTGATATCCAATCTAAACCTCCCCACTTTCAATTTAACCCCGTTACCCCTTGTCCTGTCACTACAGGCCCTTGTAAAAAGTCCCCCCCAGCTTTCCTGCAGCCCCTTCAGGTACTGGAAGGTGCTATAAGGTCTCCCCGGAGCCTTCTCTTCTCCAGGCTGAACAAGCCCAACTCCCTCAGCCTTTCTTCACAGGAGAGGTGCTGCACCCCTCTGAGCATCTCTGTGGCTTCCTCTGGTCAAACGTGTCATTCAGAGAGCAGATCTGATAGCAAAGTCTTATGGGGCCTTCACAACTTGAAATTGCCCTAAAAACATCAGGGGAAGAACATTTTCTTTTTTCTTCGTTCCCCTCTTTTTCCCCACGATCTTTTTGAAACTGAAAATACTAGGAAAATGGCTACTATCAAGGGATAAATAAAACTTTAACAAGTATAAACTTTGCAAAATTATATGTGTCTTTATGTGCAAAAAATGCCACTTAGCCTCTAGTTGAGCTTTTTGTGGCTGGGAGCCATTCTTTCCAAATAGCATCACTAGTGCCATGTATTTTCACTCCAGCAGAGTCCTAACATTTTAATTCATCTGAAGATCGCTCTTGTATTCCTGAATCATTTCTGAAAGAGACATTTCCAAAACAGATGCAGACATTCCCTGGCTTGGTACCACTGCCTCTGCAGATGAACAGAAAGTACTATAGGTTTAGGCAAGACAGTGATATAAATTCACCTGAATACTAGCCAGCTGGCATTCATAGTTAATATGTAGTTATAAGGGCTGTTTGCACTGTGGTCTTGTAGATTAGCTAGCTGGTTGTGGAATAAAGGAGACCACTGAGCTCTGCCCTGCTGCCCGAGCTGCATGGCACAGTGCACAGGTCAGGAGCAGGTGTTTCCCAGTTAATCCCCAGGTATAAATAAATACATGCCATTGTTGTTTCCACCCTGGTAATTATGAGTAGCAGCTCCCAGGATCAGGTAATGAAGTTATGATGTTAAAGTCAGGAAGTAATGAGGTTAAGTTCTCCTTTCAATTAGCACAAACGGCAGTTAGAATGGTAAATCTTCCAAGAGATGAGAGATCTCAAGATGCTCAGAAATACTCGTGCCTAGGACAATTAGAAAGCTCCTCAGCAATTTTCATGGGTTAAGAACAAACCAGCGTTGTATTCTCTTTACCCCAGGCTTGGTATCTCTGTGATACCATGGCTGTATTACAGCCTTCCACTGAACTGATATATGACAGTCCCCAGGTGTATGCTCAGATCCACCGCTACAGCTGTCACCCATGCAGAAAATCCAGCTGCTCAAAAGCAAGGCTCCCAAGGCAGGGAGCAATCAGAGCAAGGCAACAGGAGAAACGGTTCTGTTTTGCTCCTTGCACCACAGCCTGCAAACACCTCTGTGAGCCACGTCGGAGGGCTGTTCCTGGGGAAAGGAGAGGAGCCAGGATGTAGCCCATCCCCACACACCACGGAGATAACTCTTCATTCAGAGAAAAAACTTGGGAAGGCTGAGTTTTGCCAGAGAAGAACTCTGCCACAGGAAAACACATCCAGGCCATGGAAAATGATTTCTTTATCAAAGGCCTGAGTTATCTCAGTTATCAAATCAGTTTTGCAAATTAACCAGAAAATTAATTACCACCTAAACATTACTCTTCTTGGAAATTTTCTTTACTTCATCCACAATCATCCAGCCCCTGAAAACACCCTACTCCTACCTAAACTAAAGTGAAAGGAGATAAATCTAGTAGGGTCTGCTGATGAATTCCAAGGTTGAAAGCCTCTATGAGGTGTCCTCTTCCCACCACCCGCCCGTTCATTTTTCCTGTCAGTGTTATTGCTCCTGTTGGTTTTATTTGATACCCTTTCCATTTTAATGCTGCCATTCCTACTTGTCTTCCTTCATTCCTTCAGAGTTTTCAAAATTGCCCTAAATCTCTTCTCAAAAGTTCACTTGCTCTTATAATCCTCTGCTCCTCGCTTACTAAGGCTAGTCTGGTCTCAGAGGCTTAGCTTTCACTAAAAGGTGGATTTAGTCTCTGAAACATAAAAAAACCCACTGCCAGGATTAAACAATTTCCCTTGTTAAACTAAAAAAACACCACATCCTAATGGGTATTTTCAAGGAAAGGCTAAATGATATTCTTCGAGGGAGGCAGGAAGCATCAGCTGGTGTTAGACAGGCATGTGAGACACCTGAGGCACTTCCACAGTCTGGGGGTGATTGACTCCCTTGAGACTTTTTGATTCATTTAAACAGCTACAGGTGACTAGGCATTAGCTAAGCATTTCTCAGCACTCATCAACCTGTCAGGGAAGCAACACCAGTCTTCAAAACTGAGTCATTTGTGACCAATTCAATCTATTACTAAAAGAGCTGTTGTTGCTCTTTTGGGCCAATGATGTGCATAAAAAATGAGAGGTGTCAAAAAGCAGTAATGAAAAGGTAGCTGTCTCTGGTAAGTGGGTGGGAACCAAGTGAACCAGATCAGAGAGGGAAGCAATTAAGTTATGAGTCATAAATTTTCCCTAGAGAGGACCCAGAAGTGGAATAAACAAACATATGATACTGTGCTATCATCAGATTGTTATGGGACCATCTTGAGCTAAAGTAGACACGGTGATCTCTGGAAGTGGAGAAGAAGGTGTTAAAGTGGAGATAGGGAGACAATGGAGAACTAACTGAATACAATAGGGAAACTGGGAGAAGCATATGGAAAAAAAAAAAAAGGACAAGGAATTACAGTTGGAAGCCAAAACAGAGAAAGGTTAATGGCAGTTTAAGCAAGGTGTTGACATCCAGAGGGACCTGGACAGG
>NW_010258561.1:0-376 GCF_000690775.1 Eurypyga helias
GGCCCCGCGGGGCGGTTCGGCTGGGCGTCCCGCTCGCCCCTCAGGCGGCGCGGAGGCCTTCCGCGGAGGCCGTGACGGGCTCCTCGCCCGCGGCGCCTCCCGAGACGCTTTTTGCGTGAAAACGGAATGTTGTGTAATCCTGGAAAACCTGTCCGGGAGCTGTGGGTCTGTCACGACATACACAAGCCCGTAGGCCTCCTCTCTCCCTTGGGTTTGGATCCCAAGGGGCTGTTCCAGTCTAGTGGTGCTTTATGCTGAGGTAGCGCAAGGAAAGCGCCCGGGGAACTCACTTTTATTTCTCCTGTCCAGGCTGGGCGAGGGAGAGACAACTGCCCGCTGCCGCGCTGCACTCGGTTTGCTTGTGTGGCTGGGGTCT
>NW_010258561.1:396-19189 GCF_000690775.1 Eurypyga helias
CTGCCTTTATTGAACTTCCCTTGCGAGTTCCTGGATGAGGAAATAGGGCTTGTTCACATGGCCTAGTATATTATTAAACAACTTGTGGATCCCCTGCCTGTCGGGCATGCCGGAAGTGCACGCAGCTCATGGTATCTGCCCGTAAACAGGTGTAACAGGGTATTTCTCATTCACTTGAGTATCCATAAACATGGGGTGCTAACTCTTCCCTGGGGCAGAGGTTTATCCTTTCCACAGTGTAATATCTCTTACAGCCACATGCAGAGCAGACTGTGTGGGTGACAGAGATACTAATTAGTAAAGCGGCTTACTTAAGAAAACCGTTAGGTGAAGCAGACCAAGACACTTTGTCTTCCTGTTCAGATAGTTCATTGGAGATTGATTTAAATTTTCACATTAAAAGAACAGAAGTATTTCTAAGCATGAAAAGGGCTGCAGGTCTACGGTGAGTAGGAATCAAGTTGGTTTTGTTTGTGGGTTTTGTGAGAAGTGTGGATTTTTTTTTTTGAGCTTTCAGAAATTAAAAAGTGAGGACTAGAATGAAGTAAAAAGACAAACTGGAGAAAAATGAAGCAGGTCAGTAGAGTAGGAGAGAAATTTGAGAGGCTCTTTTTTCTTCCACCTTCTCTTTTGACACCACACACACACACACACACAAAAAAGCAGCTTCACAAAACTACTGGCAGTTGAAATTGGTGCAGAGGACCCAGGAACACACGTGGCAGCACTAAAATCTCATCTCAGCTTGGCATGCTACTGCTAGTCTTGGCCAGACATCTACGCTTGCCAGCAGACAAGGAAAGGAAGTTGTGAGAGACAACGATAACCCCTGAAAGGGGTATTGTAGGAAGGTCTTCTCACTTTCCAAGCCCTGTTTGGTCCAGGTGTCTTAGTCTGGGGAGAAATGCAAACATTCTCCTGACTCTGCAGTATGAGATTTTAGGAGAGAGACATCCTACCACACCTAGTAAGACGGTCCTGGTGGCAGTTACTTTATCCTGATAACATCTACCTGTTTTGTGAAATTTCTTTTGCAGTGTTAATTTAGGGAGGAGTCAAATGACAAATTAAGGCCTCCGCCTACACAGTACAAACAAGAGACCGTGGCTGGGTTCCTGAGAGGGTAGTTCCCGTTTTTAACGGTGTTTTTGCTGTGCGTCTCTGTGGTGGCATCCTGAAGTGAAGGCAGATCGTGAGAGCAACATCCAGGGCAGTTTCTAGTATGTTTGTTTTAAAAGGCTGTATTCTTTAAGCAGTGATTTTCTCTTTCCTCCTGCCAAGTTGAACGTGTCATAAAAGCTCAGATTTGTCTTAATAAAATCCCATTGTGCATATACCCTGATTGAGGCTTTGGGGGTGATTGTGTCAAATACCTTCTTTGACACACAATTGGCAATTGGACTTGATGACTCAGAACTTGAATTCTATGCTCCTGCAGCGCTTTCAGTTTAGCCTCTCTTGATTTCTCTTTTCTTTCTCCTTTTGCAGTAGATCTTCAGTGTGAGGAAGTGCTTTTGTGACGCTGACGCTTGCAATGCTGACACACATTTCTGTTAGTGAATGCTCCTATAAATTAACCTTTCCATCACGATGCCAGTAATATATTCATTAGGCTGACTGTCTGTGGGAAGTATGTGACTGTAGAGATGAGGCAAGACTTGTAGAGGAAGGTAACATTCTGACTCAGTTGCAGGGGGGTGGTTTTTCTGTTCAGGCAAGATAAAGAAGGAATTCTGCCTACAAGTTAGGTTTGGGGTTTTGGGTTTGTTTTTTTCTTTGTTGTACTTGCTGTTGTTTCTCCTTGTCCCACTGCAGGCACACAAAAAAATTAATTCCCAGATATCTGCAAAAGCCTGGAGCCTGTTATTCACAGGATGTGTTTATAATCACACTGGAATACCCTTAAGTAACAGATTACCTGTTACTCTACAGGTCTGAGGATTGGCAGCTTGTAGGGGGAAGAAAAGGGGCTTTTAGATGTTACTTCATCAGGTGTATCTGGAAAAATAGGGATAGTTGTGGACTTGGGGTGGTTTAATCTTCACCCAGTGAAATGAGAGGTTATGGAAAGATGAACTCTGAGTGCATACTTCAGAAATCTTACTGTTCTGCGGATTGTTCTTCCTTTTCAGAGCGGTAATAGGGAGTTATCAGCCAAACTTGAATGTTCCATGAAGGATTCTGCCTTCGGGTTTGTGAAGTACAGCATGCCTGAGAAATACTTGTAACAACATACAGATCTGTGTACGTGAAAACCGGTGTTGGCTTCAAAATCGATCTCTCTCAATAACTAGTGTGGGAAAGGTCGCTTGGAAGATAGGACTTACACTTTTCTGAAGGCGTCTCTCCTCGTGGGTTTAACACAAGTATTTATGTGATGACCCTTCCTTGCTGGGAAGGTGTGGCAGTAGGCTGACCTTGGGAATAGTTGCTGCAGTTAAGATTTCTGTGGGATCATAAAATAATTTAGATTAAAGCAGCTCTCTGGAGGTCACCTTGTCCAATCCTCAAAGCAAGGCCAACGTTTCAGTTGTCAGATTGTTTATGGTCTTATGTTGTTCAGTTTTGAATATCCCCAGGAACGGAAATTCTACAGTCTGTACAGCCTTTTCTTTTGGTGCTTAAGTGCTATTACTGTGCAGGATTTTTTTCTCTGCGGGTAACTGTGAAAATTGCACACCTGAAAACCTGTTCTGGAGCCAAAATTGTAAAATGCCACAAAGGTTTTAAGTGTGAATGCCCTTAATGGACACCTAAGGAAATGTCATCTTGGTATTTCTCTGGCTGACAGCAGGATTGATCTTTCGTTTCATGTTCCCCCTACAGGGTAGTAACTGGTCAGCCAATTGGACTGTGACTGTTTGGTGGACTCGTGAGTGTGAGCCAGCCCTGCCCAGCCCAGGTGAAGGCGCCTGGTGTGGCTGGTCAGAAGCCCTGCGGAAGGACAGTTGTTTGCAGTCCCACTGCATGAGAGTTAGAGAATCTACACACTGGGTTAGACTTCCTTAAGTAATGAAATCCATTGCTGCTATCCTCGCTCCTTCCCGTTCCTGGGACTGCTTTCCTTTCTTCTGTTGATGTGCCTTGGAATCACAGAACTATAGAATGGTTTGGGTTGGAAGGGACCTTAAAGTTCCAGTCCCACCCCCTGCCATGGGCAGGGACCCCTTCCATAGCCGAGGTTTCCCCAAGCCTCATCTAGCCTGTCCTTGGACACTCCCAGGGATGGGGCATCCACAGCTTCTCTGGGCAACCTGGCCCAGTGCTCCCACCCTCTGCGGGAAGAATTCCTTCCTGATACCTAATCTAAACCTCCCTGCTTTCCATTTAAACCCGTTCCCCTTGTCCTGTCACTACAGGCCCTTGGAAAAAGTCCCCCCCAGCTTCTTTGTAGTCCCCCCAGGCACTGGAAGGTGCTATAACGTCTCCCCGGAGCTTCCCTTCTCCAGGCTGAACCCCCCAACTCTCCCAGCCTGTCCCCATGGCAGAGGGGCTCCAGCCCTCAGAGCATCTCCGGGGCCTCCTCTGGACTCTCTCCAACCGGTCTATATCCTTCTGATGTTGGGGGCTCCACAGCTGGATGCAAAACTGCAGGTGGGGTCTCACAAGAGCAGAGACTTGTCTATTGTGCACCTAGAAATGTTTGAGGTGGGGTTTTGGTATGGTCTTTGGTCACCTGCAAGCCTGACTGAGTAACTGGACTCTTGTGCTGGCTGTAGTCTGTGGCTTACTTTTGACTTCCTCCCCCCACCTGATTTCTGGGAACATCTGTATATTTTCCCTAAGCTTTCTAGTGAGGGAAGCCTGTGACTCAAATAGTTTCCTGCAAAGTGTGAGTTTTGGGTTTCGAGGGGTTTTTTTGCAATCTTAAAGTCCCAAAGTGAATTATTTCTGCATTTTTTTTTCCCTGAGGTGATGCTGTTTCTTCTTTCCTTGATGCTTTGGGTTTTGAATTCCAGAGTAACACGAAAACTTTGTATGGATCACGAGAGCTTTCTTAACCATTCATTCTCTTCTTGACTGATTCTTAGACCGAAAGAAGACTTTCCTGAATAATAAATTAATCAAATGTGCAGATTTGTAGATTTTTTAGGTTTCCTCTCCTGGTGAGGCAACTGACCCAAACTGAGTATCTTCAGGCCAGGATTCTCTGTTTAGAGAGCTGTAAGCACTGTGTCCCCGAAAAGGAAATAAAAAGATTTGGCATCCTGTAATTGCACATGGGTACTTCTTCGCTGTTGTTGTGGTATATCCTGTAGGAAAGAAGAGTGTAAAGATGGACACTTTTATGAGGGTCTAGCCCAATGTTTCCTAACATCAGGACATGCTTTCTGGCTGCGGGCTAGATGTAGAGGAAGCAGTGAGCCTTTTGAGCCAAGCTGAAAGGAAATCACCCTTCCCTTGTTTTAAAAGCTGTGACTGTTGAAACGAACAGGACGTGAAGAAATGGGGCAGGACAGTGAAACCTGGGGCTGCAGCCTCTACGACTTCTTCAGCATTTGCTGAGAGCAGGGGAGTTCCTTTAGGATTAGTCACGAGATGATCTGTAGCTTCTCCACGGGAAAACCCCACAACCTGTGTCTGTTCTTCAATGCAGTCACAGCCATTTGTTACTGAAGTACTAACAACGTGTTCCCAGGAATGATTGCTGTTGGAACACTTGCAGTCCCATTCTCCTGAATTCTCATTTCTCCCTTTAAACACAAGGAGAAGTCGTAACAAATGTAGTGGTCAGAAAAAGTGGCATTTTCTGCTTGATGGCACTTTGCCTTCTAAATGTGTGATTTGTTGTCTCCGTTCAGTTGTCTCTGCAACAGTCGCTGTTTCGAAGTGAAATAGGTTTAATGATGTGAATGTTGGGTCCTTTTTTAAAATCGATTTTGAGAAACAGGTTCTTTTGCACTCTCTCTCTCAAAGTAATTGATTAAATAAGACAAAAATTGTTTCTTGAAACCCTCCTCTTGCCCACCCACAGGAGAGAAAACAATTCACATGTCCAGGTCATACGTCCATTTTCCTTAGAATCCTGTGCCCGTTTTGGCACAAAGGTACAGCAAAACCCAATAATTTCTGAATGTGCATGTATTTGTTTTAGTTCCAAAATGAGGCTTATGTTCAGAGCTTCTGTGCTCTAACATTCACAGTGTTAGATCAGCTTTGGGCATATGCGGTGCACACAGGGCTGAGTGAAATACTGAGGTCTGGGGTCTTTCAGACTGAGTGACTTCTTATGTCTTCCTCGCTCTCCCTGAGGAAACAAGCTGCTTCATCTACCCCAGCAAAACCCCAACTTGTGTGACTTTTAGGACCTGTGGCCCTTGACCTTCCCTTTGGCTTGGGCTGACACCGAGGTGCATTCTCGAAATAATGCATTTTGCTTACAGGGCTGGAAGGGCACTCGCTTTATGTTCACAGAGGGCTCCTATCAGTGATAGATGATTTCCCAGTAATGAGAAGTCGCCCTGGGGGAGCACATTCTGATCCTCGGAAGCCGAGGACATGAATATTTAATTTTTCATTTTCGGTGTGTGGGCTGCATGTGCGGGCGGCGGTTGCCATTTGGACTCATAAAAGAGATTACTTCACCTGCGAAGTTTCTTTAAGGAAGGCGAGCGGAGATCTTCAGAAGCTTTTTGGCTAGGTTTGCAATTGGTGACGAGTCGGAGTCCTTGTGATTTAGGCAAAGGAGGGAAATAGGTGCCTTGTTTTAATCTCACTCGCTCTTTGGAACTCTTTCAGGTTTATTGCTAAGCCGTGTGCCATAAACCTTGGCATTCAGGACAGTGGACCTCACAGAGCCCAGCCCAATGCAATTTTAGAGAAAGTGTTTACATCCATCACGAAGGTGAGTCATCCTTCAAATTCTGCTCGAAATGGAAGTCTGTAAGTAAGGGGGGGAGGCCTTTTTGCTTCCACTGTTGTAGTTAGAGAGAAATGCATTTCACACTGTGCATGCAC
Source organism: Eurypyga helias (assembly GCF_000690775.1). Taxonomy (NCBI): domain Eukaryota; kingdom Metazoa; phylum Chordata; class Aves; order Eurypygiformes; family Eurypygidae; genus Eurypyga; species Eurypyga helias. The sequence continues at coordinate 6,355 of NW_010258561.1, forward strand.
AACGACTGTGCTCGTTCTGATTTTACTTTGCCCCTGCGTATCCTTGTAGCGAAGCAGATTCTCTTTAGGGCTAACCTGTGCTTTTGTGTGCAGAAGAATCTTGGTTTTGAATGAAAAAATGTTACCTTTTTAGAAAGGTACGAGGCTTCTTCCTTTAGTTCCCTGCCTTTGTCCAAATTGTAACTCCTGTAACAGGTGGTAATTCTTGGTTTAACAAGAAATTTCCCAGCATCTCTCCTTTTCGATTGGAAAAGTGCTGCTCTTTTCCTTGAGGTCTGTTCCTCTGCTGGTTTTATTGGCCAGTTGTGTAAATGCCTTCCTCTTATTTTTGCCATCTGCTGTGGGATGAGACAACGGCTGTCACAGTGAAAGTCGGTTATTTAAGGAAATGTTCAGTCAATGGAAGTGTGCCCTGATAAAGGGTAGGACATTTAATGTTGACAGTAGGCGTTTCATGGCCTTTCTCTCACTTAAGCTGACAGTGCTCCTTCACTTCAGAACCGCAGAATTCCACCCTGCCTGTACTCTGGTGAGTGCGGATGGTGAAATAGCACTGTCCCGTGGATAGCATGCTAGATTTCCATTAAAGATAACGGATTGAAAGGGTTTATGTTCTGATTTGGTGATGCTGAACTTCATTCTGAGTGGAGGAGATAAAGTGCTCAGTGAATGGAAGGGAATTTCTATGAAAACCTTACTAAAACTTGCCTCGTGGGAACATTAAAGTTTTGAGGTATTTGGAATGATGCGTGAACTGAAAAGTCTCTGTGATTTGACACCATTTGTGGGGAGGACTTTTATGCAGGGAATGTCCTTGAAATTAATGTTTAAGAAACCCCTGAGGACAAGTGCCGTGCAAAATTTATCTAGCTTATGACAACAGTATGCTTGTGTCTGCTGGTGGATTTGGAGAATCGGAATGTAGGGTAGTACAGAACACACTGCTGTTCGGACATCGGAGCTCTGAGTTCTCCTTTGAGGCAGGTTCGCTTCCAAAGCAGAAGTGTCAGGTAGCCCGAAACGTTCAAGCCTAGTAAAGTGGAGAGAGATTCGGCTGTGATGGAGTTACAGAACAGCCCTGGTCTCAATACTGAAAGTCAAACAACAGATGATTTTGCTTTTCACTTGACCAGCCTGATGACTCTCTATTAAATCACCATTCTGCATAGTTCTTTGGGTTTGCAACTCGAGTAGTAAAATGCCTTTATCATCTTTCAGTTATAAGAGCTCCCTGGCAGAGCTTGTTAAAAGGACACTGGTCTGACACTAACGTGGCTCGTCTCACCACTGGGCCAGTTTGCTTTTCAGTTGACCAGCCTGATGATTCTCTATTAAATCACCGTTCTGCATAGTTCTTTGGGTTTGCATGTAACTCGAGTAGTAAAATGCCTTTATCATCTTTCAGTTGTAAGAGCTCCCTGGCAGAGCTTGTTAAAAGGACACTGGTCTGACACTAACGTGGCTCGTCTCACCACTGGGCCAGTTTAGAGGTAGTTACCAGGTTTTCTTCACTTTGCCTGCTCTTCTAAATCCATTAACGACATTATTCAAACAAACAAACTGCCAGTAGTTTCCAGTCAGAGAACAGTGATACATTCTTTTTCCTGCCATTATTTCCATTTTCAAATTTAATTTTATTCATAAGCTTTGATACCAGAAATGACCCCATCTCTGCAGTGCCCTTTTGGAATATACGATTATCCATTGTGTTAAACCAACTCTTACTTTGAGGTTTCCCTGACCTTGCAGTGAGTAACAATCCTTAAACGTATTCAGCTTCGATCTTCTTGTGTTCTGGACTGTTCCAACTGATGTACAGGTTTGAACAGGTAGGACAGGACATTTTAAAAGCACCAAATTAAGAAGCAGAACAATTGCCGCCTTTGCCACAAGATGCTGTCAAATGGCAAAATAGATGAGGAAATGTTAAACCAGAAGCATTCTGAATAATTAAGTAATCAGTGGCTAATGAAGGTTAAACTTGAATGAAGTTGTGGCGTTGGGTTCCTTCTAGTCCGGACGTAGTGCCTTCCTAGTGTGGTTTTGTGACCTGTGTATCCTTTCTGCCGTAGTACAGTGGGGTTCTCGGACTGAAAGTAAGTTGAGGAGTAGGAGGAATGACATTTGTTTCATTTTCCTTCAGTCTCCAGATGGAAAAAGATTAGAAGGCTTGTCAAAGCAGCTGGACTGGGATGTTCGAAAGATCCAGCGCTGGTTTCGGCATCGGAGGAACCAGGACAAACCCACCACCCTCACGAAATTTTGTGAGAGCATGTATGTGTGCAGAGGCCAAGATGTGGCTTCATCTTAAAGCTCCAGCAGTATGTTCTCTCTTCTAACTGCAACTGTGGTCAGCTAATTTAAACTGGTGTCCTGGGTTTGGCCGGTGCAAGATAAGTTCTTCCCTAAGCAAATGACAGAACTTTGGAGGGCTTGGTAGAATTCAGTGTTCCAAAATACTTTGTGTATGCGCGTGAGAGACTGGAACACACGTACAGGAGTTACTCCTGGCAGCAGCGAGCAGCTCAGGTAGCCGACCAGGTCCGTAACACACAGGCAGCGCTTCAGTGAGCGTGCACGCCTGCACGTGTGCACAACTTGAGTAGTGACACTGGAGGCACGTCTGCTGGCTGCAGCGTTACGTTATTCCCAGGCAGAGTGACCTTAGGCTTACACAGGGGTGTATATGCTTAGATATGGGCACTTCTGGGTTTCCTGTTCTTTTCATTTCAGTTCATTCTGTTGTTCTTTGTTTCTTTCTGAATGCTTCCAGTTACCTCTGATAGTGTAGTAGCATCTGAATATTTTTTTCCTGACTTATTTCTTCTGTGCTGGTTTCTTTCCTTTCCAGTAACTTTCTTCATATTAATTCTTCCTCCCAGTATGGTTTTGTCTACTTAAAGCCACAAGGTAAGAGGGCGAAATACATACATTAGGATACCTTTGGGATAACAATGACTTTCCTTGTTACCTTGTTACTGTGTATTAAAGCATATGAATGATGCATGTTCACTCTGAACTTCATGCTGTTGATGCAAGCGAGTGTGTGGTGTGAAAACTCTTAGATGGGTTTATCTGTACATGAAATGTTTACAAATGTAGGATTACCATTTGGTGAGCTAAAGCTTTTCAGACGTCAGAATTGAGTTTGTCAGTTGGTCCAGTTTTTGTTACAAATGTTAACCAGAAGCTATTGCTGGTTCTAGTTTAATTTTTGCTTCTTTTTGCAGGTGGAGATTTACATTTTATTTAAGTATATTTTTTTATGGGATCCGGTTTCTCTGGACGGTGAGTTGATCTGTCACCCCCCTCTTTGTTGTTCAGTGTGGCATGCAGCTGGGTTAGGGCTGCACTGCAAGAAATTGAGTGGCTGTGTCCCTAAGAGCTTGCATCTAGCTTAAACCAAGGGAGGTTTAGTGGCAGTAGTCGTCTTTATGTGCCCTTATTTGAGGATATTAAAGACCTTCTTTATGCTACAGGAAAGCTTCTGTACAGATCTGTCATGGAACAGAACTGGGGCACGTTTTGCTATGGAGAGCTGCGTATTTTTGTCTTATCTCTCTCTTGGACACAGATTCATCTTTATTATTCTTAGAGCTGTGTGATTATTCTTTGGGTTTCCATTGCAGGTCATTCTTTGGGTTTCCAACGTGCCTTTGGCTACGGAAAGAATATTATAAATCACTGGGATGTTTCACAATATATCTAGCTTGAATGGTAGAATCAAGACAAAATCTTAGTGAAACGGGACTGCAGTGGCCAACTGCATTGGAAGATGGGGAGGAAAAACCCAATAGAGTAATAACCGATCTTTTTCCCTTTAGGCACCCTGGTTTTGGGACACACGACAGTGCTGGTACAACTACCCTTTTCAGGTGGGAGAGAAACGCCAGATTTGAACTTTTTGCACTGTTTCAGTTTTTGTTAATGATTGAAACTTGGGAGACTTGAGTGTTTCTCTGTTTTGTGCAGTGTGGATGCTGCACAGGCTGCAGTGTGGTAAGCATGCTAGCCAGTGAATGGCCATCCCTTTCCGAAGGCACATTTACTCCCCTTGTCTTCAGATCCTGGCTAGGTTTGTCATCAGCAGTGTTTCCTCAGATAGAACTGATTCAGTCCATGCTCATTTTTGTGTTCACTTGCTGCTGAGATTATTAAAAGTGGCTAAAAAGCCCCCATGCATAAAATGATACTGGTGACTTATTTACAGTGTTGTCTTTGTTATGCACCACGTAGGATTGTGTAGCGGCCAACCAGGCTGTTCAGTGCCTGGTTTTCCTAATCCAGGAGGCTGCAGTACGAGTTGTAAATATTGACAAGGAAATCTTAGGCCTTTTGAACAAAGCTCAAACACACTAGTATGTATGTGTGACTAAGCCTAGAGTAAGATGTGTGTTGCTTAAGCTTGTTTTAACTAAACCGTAATTCTGGATCTTTTAACTTGTGCTTCCAGCATTCTGGAGAACAGAGTGGGATGGAAAGGAAGAAGTAGATTTTAATGTAAATTTTAAAGTACTTTGTCTTCTAACTGTGCTATCTTTGTTTGTTTTCCAGCCTCTAGCATCCAGGCTTTATTATTACTATATCTTGGAGCTGGCCTTCTATTGGTCTCTCATGTTTTCTCAGTTTACAGACATTAAACGGAAGGTGAGATTAACTGGAATTGCACTAACCAGTTTGCTAAATAAATAGGACTAACAAAAAATGTAAGTGTCCCTGGCCAGTAAAGCTAAAGCATAGTAGTAACTGTATTTTCTTCCTCATTCACATCTTTGTGCAGCCTACCTCCTCCTGTAATCAATACCCAGTCCTGGGGAAGAGGGAGGAGCAAGCCTGGTATATCCTTGAGTGTCCCTTTCACCCTCCAGAAGGAAAGAACAGAATCACTCAATACCTCCCAATGAAAAGTTATCAAATCGTTGTGTAAAAATAGACTTAATTAGAAGGCTTGCAAGAAAACATGGAAGTGAGATGCCCAAAGCAGTGCCTTGCTGAGCAGGGTGAGAAGATGGCAAACACTAAAGCAGTAACAGAGGGGGATTTGAAAGTAATTTTTCATCTGTTCATGTAGCAGAATGGTGACTGGTCACGATCCCCGGAATCTGATTCTGTTGTGCTGCCTTCTAGGATTTGGCTTATTGTTGCTGTTGGAAAACAGTTTGTAGTAAATCATGGTTTATTGCTGCTGTTACGCAAACTGCAAAGTAGCAAATTCTCCCCGTTCTTGCACCGAATGTTCAAAAAGAAAAGCATGCCTGGGGTGTTTTTCTGTACTGAAACACTAGCAGGTGAGGCACTACAGAATTATCTTGGAGCTGCAGAAAGGGGGTGATTAACCGTGTCTGTGATCCTGTTCGTAATGTTTCATTTTGTACTTGAACGAAGCGGAGTACATCCCCCGCTGCAAGAAGAAGGTACGCTGCCGCAGGAGTGTTGTACCCAGGGGGCTAAACTGGAAACCAGCCCTGAGTGGATGTGCACTGGAAACGTTTGTTGAAGGAAGTGGCCTAATTCTTGCTGTTCTGTGCCTGCTGTGCTCTGGGAGGCTTTAGCACACTGACAACAGTAACAGCCTTATACTTACAATCTGTGCCAAGAGCTGAAAGGACTAGCAGAATGACTGAAAAATGAAAAGGAACCAAAAATAAGGGCCCATATGTTGTACTGCCAATCTCTTCAGTGGGGTCTGCAGACATGTGTGTGCGCCACAGAGACTGTGCTGTGCCTGTGTATGCGGAGTTCTGACTTCACGGGAGCGCACATGCTTGGAGAGACCTTTCTGGAACCCTTTGTGATGATGGGTGATGTGTGATGAGCTGTGGAGTCACTCTGAACTGAAGTACTCCTGTGACCCCAGTTAGTCAGTTTTGTGGCTCCGTTCCAAACCTTTCTGTTTGTTTGACAGCCAACGAGTCCTCAGTCATTTATGTTTCTCCTGTTTCCAGGACTTCCTGATCATGTTCGTCCATCATTTGGCTACAATTGGACTCATTACGTTCTCTTACATGAATAATATGGTGCGGGTGGGAACTCTGGTGCTGTGCCTCCACGACGCGTCAGATTTCCTTTTAGAGGTGAGTCGTCCTTCAAATCTTTGCGTACCTAATGCTGCTGTGGTCTCAGGGGAGCAAGCTGACTTTCCCGTTCTTGATAAACTGCATTAAATATGTCATAAAACTTAGGCTGCTGATCCTGCCTTGTCAGCTTTTCCTCATAACTGCTTTAGTGCTGAGAATAATCCCTAAATGTTCCAAACTCCTTACAAATGTGATGGCTTGAGGGTTTTTGAAGCTCTAAAGCCTGGTAATTACACAAATGCACAAAAGGAATAATATTCTCGTGTTTCTTGTCTCTTTTAGGCTGCAAAGCTAGCCAATTATGCCAAGTACCAACGTCTGTGTGATGCTTTCTTCATGCTCTTCGGCGTTGTATTCATTGTTACACGGCTGGGCATTTATCCTTTCTGGTAAGAACCTTGAGCTGCAAGGTCTTGTTCTTGCAATCCCTTAAGCAAAAGCCTGTGTATTTAGGCTTCTTTCAAGCATTCCGGTCTGCCCCCCAAGGCAGCCTGAAGTTGCGGACAACCCAAGCACTGTTTGGAGCAGTATGTTCAGCTAGAAACCTCTCAGCAGTCAGCTGAGGGAGCGTGAAAAGCAACTAGAATCCTAATGCACAGCTGGCCCCTCTCTTCCTACTGCAGAGTGATGACAGTGCTTATTAGCTGGAGCCAAGTCAGCCGGAATCTGCTCTGAAACACTTGAAGGGTTGTTTGCTTCTCTTAAGAAGTTTTGGAAATAGTTACAAATTTGATTTTTGAGTATCTAGCTTAGTCATCGTTGCAGTTTCTGAATTCTTAGGACACTTGTATCCTGTCCTTGTGCCGTGATTGTTCAGAGACTCAAATATAGGTATTTGGTTTCTTGGGAGGTAAAGCCCTGGCTAAGTACTTGTTGCTAATCATTCTATAATGAGATTCCCTCTCACCCCCGTGGGTCAGGCTTGGTGAGGCTCTTCTGTTGATGGGCTGCTATCCACTTCTTGCTTCTGTTGAAAGAGAGGTGAAAATGTGGTTTCACCCGATTATCAGTCAGTTTATTTCAGTCTTACTGCACGTATGTATTTCCTAGGCAACGGACAGCTTGTATGCCCGTTCTCTCAGGAAGAAACAATACTCACACTTCGATATCACCGTTGCAATTAAAGCTCTTGCGTGCTTTCCACTAAATGCATGAAAGGAGTCTGGCTAAGGAAGAGCTTTAATTCTCCTGGCTTCATAGGCTTCTTCGAGGGACAGATGAGAGAGTTGTCACTGGTTTTATTACTATTGTCTGACGTGAGGTGATGCTCTTGCATCACGCTGTTGCTCAGCAGTCCTGTACATCTTTAATGGATTTTCCACTGGCTGTAATGTAATTCCTCTGCAGAGAAATCTGGCAAGCTTGTGGTAGCATTGCAGGCCCTATGCTATTTCACTTCACGTATATTCTCTTCCCTAATTAGCTGTATAAAACATCATCAGACTTCTGGAATTGTGTTTAATTCATCCATAAACTGGCTATGAGTCAGATGTTTCTGTAGCTGCATTTTGGGGGACTTGAGTGGTTCTCTGAAAGGCTTGTTTTTCTTGTGAAGCGTTAAAAGCTGTGTGAAATCAGTGACATCTGTGAAGGTCTCTCCATTACCTCTTTACTTCATAAAATCCAAAGTGTTTATTAAATTACTTTCAGTACTGGCAGTAACTCCCAGCAACGAGAACAGCTAAACAGTAATGAAAGCAAGCACAAAGCTTTGTCCATAAAGCAGTTTCTAGTCCTCCAGTTGGCAGGAGGAATCTATAAAAATCTGAGGGAAGAGGATAGTGCACAGGCAGGGAACTGGGAACAAAATTCCTTCCTGATCCTTAAATACGAGTGAAGACTGCCCAAGTATGAATGTGTTAACGGTTGTTTTGATGACCAATGCAGCTTGACATCACTTCCTGTACAGTTATTATAAATGCTCATGCTTTTGAGAAGGAAATTGGCAGCAGGTCTGTATGTGTAACCAAATTGCAGAACATTCACATCTTCTCCTGTTTGTTGCTCAGTTCAAATGTTTCTAATTAGCTTCAGTCTGTCTCCTAACTCTGGCAAGAGACTAGCTGCATTGCCGTTCTGACAGGAGCAAAGCAACAGATGCCTAAATGAGATACAAACTGTTGTGCATCTGGCCAGTCCTCTTAATTTAGAGCTGGAAGCCACGTTACCGGCACAGCCGCTCTGTAATGTGTTTCTGCATCTCTTTTAGGATTTTGAATACAACCCTGTTTGAAAGCTGGGAGTTGATTGGTCCTTATCCTTCATGGTGGCTATTCAACGGGCTTTTGATAACCTTGCAGATCTTGCATATCATCTGGTCTTATCTCATCATTCGCACTGCCTACAAGGCCCTCGTGCGGGGAAAGGTAAGATTGCTGGTGACTGCTGGGGGTCCTCTTTCCCACGAGCCCTGTTTCAGTGACCATGAGGAGCTGGGCCCTTCAGTGAGGGCTGGTCCTAGTGCTTGGGGGACTCGCATGAGGAGCCCTTTGTAGAACGGTAGGTCTTTTACCATGGTTGCTCTGACACCTGAGGTGCCAGGCATGTCCAGAGGCAGGGATGCTTCCCTCTCTGTTCTGGTTGTGCAGGGACATAACACCATTTTCCAGTACATTCAGCTATGGTAATAACAGTGGTGATGACAGGCTTCTTACGTGCTTTGTCTGGAGTTTAAGGTGGTGGTAGGCTCTTTTTTCAGCAATCATATGGGATGTTTCCCAACCTTCCAACTTCAGCTGGTTCTTGGGATGTGATGAGGGTTATGCGTTTGCCACTTGTTAGCGCTGACACAGGGTTCTTGCGGTCAGCGCAGGCCAGGTGTTGAGCTGCAGCCTGCAGAGAAGGGGTTATCAGAAACCCAGTGGAGTTTGCTGGGCTGGTGGGGTGCAGTCTAGCGTCAATTCTGAGTATTCTAATTTTGATTTGTGTGGGGAGTCTCAGGGAGAGGGAGGGTTGAACCTACAGCAGCTGCTTAGCAACGGATACTGCCCTAGGAGTGAACAGTGCTGACTTGTGGCTGCAAGCTCTGTTGCCAAGCAAAAAGGTAGCATGAGACAGGGCAGGCCAGTCTAGGAACTAATTTGACACCCAGCCTACCCATCAAAAGAAACCACTTCCTTTGCAGCTACCAGGCAGCAACAGCTTTCATAGCACAAATGCCTTCTTCTGCAGATATTTGCTATTCTGATCTGAGTTGCTGTCATGGCTCTACTTTGTGTTTTACTTCTTAGCTGCTCCCACACATGGAATGTAACCTTGGAAAATATTTATATCGTAGTTGTCTGTGGCAGTGATTGTCAGGGGAAGGCATGTTTCAGAGTATGCACATGATCTTTTCATCTGTTCCCCACAGCTGCTACTGCAAATGTCTTATTTTCTGTCTGCAGCTGTTTCTGTATCCTGAGGTCTACATCTTTTTCCTTTCCTTGGTTCTCTCCTGTCCAGGTGACCTAGCCAGAGAAAGGACTCTAAGCTCTGTCTTCTTCATTCTTTTCTCCTTTTCTCTGTGCCAGATTGGAGCTGGACAGTTTCATCCTTTGCATGTAAGTGTGACCTGTGCTTCTCTTTGTTCACTGAAACACAGCCGTGTCTGTTTGAAGGGGAAGACAGAAGCATAGCTGTGCTCTTGGGGCTTTAGATGGCTGGTGCCTTCTCTGAAAATGTTTCTCTGCTGGTTCTGATAGCATGCTAAAATGCAGCTCTTTCCAAAGGTTAAAGCGGTGTCCTAGGCTTTGCTCTTATCTGCTGTCAGCTGGCTGCATGACCTTCACCTTGCTGCTTTTATAGCCCGCAGAGACGCCGACATGGGTCTCTAGTGCTCATTAACCCTGCGGAGTGGAAAAGGACGGGAGGAATTTAGTGCTTTTTGCAGAGAGGGGTGGAACAGTCACATGTCCCCCAGATGATGGGAAAACTTTCAAGGGATTTCTGTTTCCTTCCAGCGACCCTCTGAACTTCCACCGTAGCAGGAGAGTGGGGAAAGAGAGCAAAAGTTCTGGCAACAGACAGAAGCCAGTGCATCCAGCAGGCCTGTCAAAACCAACCCTGGAGATCATTAACTTTTACCTGGCTTTCTGCCAGATCTTCCCTTGATTTCAAAACCTTCCTGCCTGGTGCTGTTGGATAACCCTGACTCAAAGCAGGCAGAGGGGAAGGAAACCCTGAAATCCTCGGGAAGGTGCTAGCTGCAAAGCGCTCGCACATTAAGTCAATGAGGGCTATTAGTTGCGGAGGCAGAAGTGTGGGGAGCCTGCCTCGGGCTATGCAAAGCACGGGCCATTCAGGCAGTCGCTGCTCGGCACGGGTGAGTTTATGGCTCTGGCACCCCGCCACCGACCGAGGTGCTTATTTGCAGTTAGGGCCGGGCTTGCGATCCTTTCCCTTCACCTTCTGGTGCGGTTGGCTCTGCGGTGCTGGGACAGTGCCCTCCTGCGGCACTGGGAGCAGCCGGCAGCAAAGCGTGCCTGGATCTGCTTCCAAAGGCTCAAAATCCCACGTACAAACCAAATGCAGCTGGATTTGCAGTCAGGGCTTTTAACTAAAGGCGTAACTCTGTGAAACAGATCTAGGCCTCTGGGCTGAGATGCTCCTTCTGTTCCTGAACGGGCATCTGGATTAGACCATTGTCTGTTTTTCTACAGCCACTGCCCAAACAGGCTTTTTGCTCCTAAATGAGAGTTTGTGTGTGAACCACGAGCTGTGAAAATGGAAGCACTGTGTGCAAACAGTAACCTGACAACTCTTTAAGACGTCAAAAGCTGCTCCCTGTAGGACCAAATTCAAACTGATAGATGTGTGTGTTTTGGTCATTACGCCCACTGAGGTTTGTGCTGTGAGGAGTTTTTTGATTCAAAACAAACTTGTTGTTTGGAAAAGTGGCCTTTTAACCAATCTGGATAAACAAAAAATTGGAAGACAAGAACAAACAAAGATCTATAGTGGCCTCTGCTCTGGCGAGAGCAAGAAAGGTGTAGTGCTTTCACAGATGCAGAGTATTTGGAAAACGGAACTCGTATTTCCATTTTGTCCTTGGCTGTGTCTGCATCTTGCATTCTGTATGTGATGACAAGTTCCTCCTTGTGAGTCTGGAGTGATTCACATGTAAATGCACTAAGCTAATCACATGGGCACAGCCTTCTAAATACTGGTTTTGGTGAATCTTTTAACTTCCCTTCTCCCCTTTCCACTGCCAAACTTCATCTGAAATGTGTAGGTATCAAAAGACGACCGCAGTGACGTAGAGAGCAGCTCTGAAGAGGAGGAGGTGACTTCGAACAGCACAAAAGGAGTTTTCAGCACTTCGAGTAACGGCTCCAACCGCATTAACGGCCACGTGGCTAGTGGCCAGTGGACAGAAGAGGAGTAAGGCTGTGGCCTTGAGCAAACACGAACTTATCTTTAAATATCTAGCTGTGTTGAGCTCCACATTCCCAAGTGATCTTTAATCAAGATACCCCTTCCCCAGAAACCTCCAGCAAATCGGAAACGGGCACAAACGAGACCAGTCAGAGGCTTTGCAGGACAGAAGGGATAAAGCCAATGGCTGGGACACAAACAACGCTGCAGATTTCTCTTTAAGCCATTTTGTACTTAAATCTTAGTCCCACCGATATTTGCAGAGGTATCTTTGTCACAAACTGGTTTTTACTAGGATCAACTCAAGGAGGAACAAGTTTGGACTCGGCTGGCTGCCAGCCGCAGGAGGGTTACGGTGCCACGTCTGTGGCGGTCCGCTCCAGCGCAGGTTCATCTCCTCGATGCACTCCAGAAGCCGCTCGAGCATGGAGAACGCAGGGCCCTGCGGTTCCATCCAGGCTACCCTGGCTGTAGCAGACACTTCTCTGCCCTGCTGTGAGCGCTCTGGCCTACAGCCAAGCTTTGCACGGGGCAGTGCTGCGACAGAGGCGGCATTCTAACCTGCCGTGGGGTGCCGTAAGCGAAGGAGGTTGTAGTGTTGTCTCTGCTGTCACGAGGGACCAGGCCAGCGTTCGCGGCCTACTTTGGTGCTGCAAGCCCCTCTGAAGCCTTGACTACAGCCTTCTGAAGTGGGGGAATGGGGTTGTTTATTGCCCCTAAGACAACTGTCACAATACATACGCCTTTTAGATTTTTATTTTCTGTTGCAAGTTGTGGTGTTGAAGATGTTTCTATGCCTACTGGGGAACAGTTGGCTAAGCTTGGACTCGAGCTGAGGGCAGACCAGTACTGGTGGGCTGTGTGTAACTTTCCACAACCTGGGGTGGTTCAGTTTTGCTGGTCTGTACTCCAGGACAGAAGAGAGTGTTGCTGCTCTGACTTTGCAGCAGCGTGGAGGAGTCGCTGGGCTGGAAGGGCAGCTGCACCACAGGCTTGGCTTCTTTTTTTTTACTCAATGGTACTTGGGGGCGATGGATGACCCGTATGGCAATCTTGGAAACTTCTTGAGTTGTTACCGTTTTATACCGTTGTTTACTCTTATCTCTGATTAAAAGATGCTTCAGAAACTTGCTTGACATGTTTTGTCTTGAGAGAACAAAACCGAGGGCAGGGTCTGCCCCTTCTCGGTCATTCTGAGCAGCTGTATGGCTGCCTGATGCAGGGCCCGGGCGCTGCCTCTGAGCAGCACCGTTTAAAAAATCAACAGGGACCCGTTCTGCGCAGTTTCGGGCAGGCACCACGCAGCACCCAACTCGGGAGTTTTCACGTTGTTTTTTATTGTGCTCCATTTCCTCCCCCCCAGCTTGGGGCGGCCGTGGGGGGGCTGTTTTCCACCCTTCCCC
>NW_010258562.1:0-481 GCF_000690775.1 Eurypyga helias
ACGGGCTGCCCAGGGAGGTGGTGGGTGCCCCACAGCATGGGCATGGGTCGGGATCAGCATATCAAGCGCACGGGCTTCACGTGCCTCTGCCGGAGGAGACCAATTAGGAAATTATTCCTCAGCCTGCACAGGTAATAAAGATAATCTCAGCACGGATTTTAAATCAAATAAACCAGGGCAAGTCGTTTACCAAGCGGCATCGACTGAGCAGTAACACAGCTCCGCATTCACCCCGCGGAAAGGATGCATCGATACCCAACACGGGGTTATTTTTTAGTCATGAACTAGCAGATTTAATTAATTCCCTTTTCTTTATGATGACCTCCAGTTTTCCAGAGCCATTTCTATTACCAAAGTGCTGCCATCCCTGCTTCGCCCCAAGGCGCTCTGCTCCCCGTCACCCAAGCTGCCTGCTACCTCCAGGGCTCCCGACCACAGCGACCCCCATATTCCCCCCGGGTGTGGGCATGGACATGAGGGG
>NW_010258562.1:525-12111 GCF_000690775.1 Eurypyga helias
ACATTCAGCATTTCCGTGACCTAAAGGCACATTCCCACGACCACGCTGCAAAATACGGGGATTTACTGTGGATGTGCCGATGCTGCTCCTTCTCTCATGGTTTTCTCTGCTTTGCCACTGCTCTTGTAGGATCCCTTCTGCCAGTATAACCCAAATACTGGGGTTTTGTTGAGGATTTTTTGCCTTCTCACGCATCGCTTTCTATTCCCATGCCTGTTTCTAGCACCCAACGCACTCCTCAAAACGCACGTGCCATTCCCAGCCTAATTTTTAAGCCCTTTCTGCATTTTTGCCTCTGTTAGACCAAACCAACTCCCCATTAACTCCATCCACGTGCTCCCAGAACCCATTTTCCACCCTCTCCACATGTCAGACCCTTCCTTCGAGGCCGGCCCCCTTCCCATCCCTTTTGGATTAACTCTTTCATCTGCAGAGTCACCTCTTGCAGAGTTTTCTTAATTGTTGTTTCTTAAAAGATGTTGTGGATGCCCCATCCCTGGATGTCTTCAAGGCCAGGCTGGATGTGGCTTTGAGCAACATGGTCTAGTGCAGGTCCCTTTAAGGTCCCTTCCAACCCAAACCATTCTGTGATTCTATGATTCTAATCCTGACGCCTTCACTCCAGGGCTCAGGGGAGACGAGTGTGGTAGGAGGAGGGATTAAGTAGGTCTGGAAAAGCATGCAGCGCAGCGTGGGAGAGCTGCCCACAGCCTCTGACCATCTCTGGAGATACAGGAGAGGCCAAAAACATGGCCAGGGAGAGTCTCTCTCCCCAGGAATCCTGAAACCGAGGCTGGCTTTCTGTCTCAAGAACGATGCCTCACTTCACTTCCCAGCTCCTGGGCTCCCAAAAGAAACCTCCGAGTAAATCGCTGGATTGTGTCCTGGCAGAACTTATGCTCTCAGAGTTAATTAAATGAATCAGAGGAAGATGTTGCTTCCTTTTGGTCTTTAAATGTGTAACTTTATCAGGTGGTTTCAATGCAAGAAGGTGGTTGCGGGATGGTGCTGGCCATCCCCAAGGAGGAAACCCCCAACCCCAACCACCTCCCGTGAAATTACCAGCGGAGTGATTGAGGGTTTGACACAATAATCCTCATAAAACCAACTTCATACAAGATGGTCCCGTCAGGTCTAACTCGGACCTTCCACCTGAGACACGATTATTTCTCATCTATTGATGCCAACAGAAACGCGGAGTGCCCTCCTCATCCTCCCTACTTTTCACAGGACAGGAGGACGCAAATCTGCTGGAAACCATCCATCCCCATTTCCTAACTCACCTTCAGATGAGGACGGAGGCTTGATTTAATCCACACTCAAAGCAACTCAGTATTTTAATGCTGATGCTCAGCAGCTCTGCAGAACAGCTTTGACTTCACCAAGTCCAAGCTCGGTCAAGCTTAGTTAAGTCTCACTTTCCAAAGCATTTGCCAAAGCGAAGCGCTAAGATCCGTTAACCTGCAACTTAGGCCAGGGATGTGGCTGGGCTTAGAGCATCCCAACCACATCCCTGCTGCCTTCCTCCTCCGTATGTCATTTCCCTGGTGAGCTGCTCTGGGCGGTAGCGGGAGCCTGGCAGCATCAGCAACAACATTTGGGCACCCACCTCCAGAAGAAGAGGTCCCAGAGACTCCTTCTCAATCACCCCTTGGCTGCTGGACGAGATGTCGGATTTCTGGACTTCATCATCAGCTGCTTTCTCTGTAGCAAAGAAAAAGGGACATTTCAGCCCAAAACAATGTCATTTTACTACTGCATTATTACCAAGAATAAATAAAATATTGACCACTTGCCATACAGGCAGTGCATCAAAAAACTTCATTATTTTTCATCTCATCCCTAAGTCCCATGAAGAATTAATGTTATTTCTAAGTATTTATTAATGACTATAAAATGAAAACACTACTTAGATCACAACCTACTGCTAGCACGAAGGAAAAACCCATCTTAAGCAGAAGCCTGCATAAAGAAGCATCCAAAATCAACATTTTGAAAAGGAAACGGTATATCCAGTTTAGCACAAGCTACAGTATTTGATCTGGAACTTCTCGGACAACGCTTGAAGAAATAACTGCTGGGAGGAATTCACGGAGAACGGGCTGTGCCAAAAGAAACCTGACAGAGAAAAAACAGCAGCTGATGTGCTGGGAGCATCCTGGATGCCGGTCAGCTGGGAGCCAGCGGGGTCAGGGATGGGAGAAGAGCATCCGATGTGGAGCGGGTGACGGCGCTGCAGGAGCCCAGCCCCAGCCCTGCCAGAAACTCTCACGCTGTATTGCTGAATAATCCCTTTGGGAAAAAACCACCCAACCCAAAAAACCCGGAGGGAAGGCCCTGTTATTTATCTCGCACTCCCCCAAAAGGTGCTAGCCACGTCGCGCAGCTACTCCGAGGAATTCAGGGTAAATCCAGCAGCGAAAGGCGGGTGGCAAGTGGGATGTGACAAAGCCAGCAATCACCGGCAAGTGAGCCACGACGCTGCTGGTGTTTCAGGGCTGGTTTGTTTTGCTCCTCCATATCCACGATCGTTTTCCCCTGGGAAAGCCCTTCAGCCTCGCCGGATGTGAGCCAGGAAGGATGGGAAGAGCAGCATCTCCGCAGGTCGCTGTCAAAAATAAACCCCGATGGTTGGGAGTAACGGGGGAGGCTGGCAGTGCCAGCCCTGGCCGGGCACGTCTGGGCTACAGATGCATTTGCAAAGAGGAGATTAATTACTGTTTAATCACACAGTTTGGATGGAATAAGAGCAGAAAGAGGCATGCAGGAGCTAAACCTTGACGGAAAGGATTCCTGCTTCGTTGATCGGGCATCACTCAGCAAGGGAAAAGCAGGGACATCTCGGATTGCAGATGCTTTTTACCCCAGCGATCTTTTGCTCTGAAATGGGAAAACATGAGCTCCTGGGGACAGCCAGAGGGGCAGTCGGTGCCTGTTGGCACTGGCAAAGGAAATTATCAGCCGTGTGAGATGTGAAACGGCACAGGAGTCCTGAAACACCCTCAGTCCAGGCTCACATGGACGACTTCGAAGCAGGTTTTTATTAAAAATGCAAAATAGGCTCTGTGGCTATCCAAAAAATGACTTCAAACTTTGTCCCCTATTAATTTTACACCACTGACAAGGTTTTCCCAGGTACCAGAACCACAAATTCAGTCCAGTAGCTGAAAATTAAGCCGTGCTCTTTCTGTATAACTGTAAAATGTCAGCAAAAAGAAAGATGCTGGGGCTGGGATGCAGCCGGTGATTCGTGGACAATGTGAGCGGTCCAGGGGGATGCAGCTCCATCCTCACCGGCTGCGCTTCCCCGCACAGCTGGAGTAAGATCCCAAGGTTTGCCAGGAAACCGAGGGGATGCTCCGAAAAATCCTGAGGACCAAACATGTGTGCGGTGCTGGGAACTGGAGGAAGAAACTCGCCCAAACTGGTTTTAAGAGGGATGGCAGCAAGTTGCCAACGTTACTGCACAGCAGCACAAGGCTCCTCAACGCACGGTGCCTCGTGTAGGATGTGGAAACCCTCACGTGCATCAAGAAATACACGTTTATCAGTCAAATACATACGTGTATCAACACACCACACCTAAGTCAGTCCATTCCCAGAGGGCAAGAGATGTTTTCCTGGGATAAATGCCCATCGAGCGCAGCAGCGTGCATGCCGAAGGTGCAAGCCGAGACGTTTCTAGGACCTGTGGAGGTTTCTAGGACTGCTGGAGGTTTACTGCCAGTCCCTCT
Organism: Eurypyga helias; assembly: GCF_000690775.1. Lineage (NCBI taxonomy): Eukaryota > Metazoa > Chordata > Aves > Eurypygiformes > Eurypygidae > Eurypyga > Eurypyga helias. Next base: position 4,260 of record NW_010258562.1, read on the forward strand.
CGACGCTGTGCTCCATTTCTGATCATGGCAGCACCAAGGGAGCCGTTCCCTCAACTCGTCTGTAAGCGAAACCTAAACTGCGTTTGCTGTTTCGCAGCGCATCGGACGCGAGGTTTATTACTCAGCATCCAATCACCTCTGCAAAACCTGCGGATGTGTCACCTGAAACCCTTCACCTCCACGTCCTCCCAGGACTTGATCCGTTTTCAAACTCACTTGGGGTGTTTCTCCTTCCTGACTTTGTCCTTCATCCCGTGCATCACTCCTAAAGCAGCTCCGAGAAGAGTGAGCTTGGGAGAGCATTTGTTCCACGCCTGCTCTCGCGGAGGTGGCCGCCAGCTTCCCCCACCGATTTATCGAGTAATCTCTGCCGCTGCTTTTCCTCTCACCCAGCGGCTCTTTTCTCTTTAGAAAAGAAATCAACCGAAAAAGGTCACGTCTTCCTCTCTGCTGGCACAGCCCCGAAAACAACACACACCCCGTTTTGAGCACGCACACACCGGTTTTGGATGCTGAAACAACGGTCTGACTTCAACCCCAAAATACCTGACCTCTGCATCCTGTTACGAAACCCTTCGAGCAGCTCAACCCATCCCCACAGGCCTCAGTTTCCCCTGTTTCAAGCAGAAACTGGAGCTCACCCCACCCAAGCTGTCTCCGAGCAGTGATGCCTGCCTCCCACCCGGCACCCCTGCATGGCTACACCATGAAGGGGCAGCACCCTCCCAGGGAAGACACCCAAATCCCTTCCAGGGATGGAAGAACTTCCCATGGGGCCAAACCTGTGGGAGCTGACAGGTACCACAGGATGAGAAATGGCTTTTTTTTCTTCTGCTCTTAATAAATTGATGCACTTAGAGGCAACGCACTGGCTTGCAACTAATTCTTTAATTGGGCTGCAGGATCCTCCTCCTGCTCTAGCAAAGCAGTTTCACCTGTCAGCTCCGAGCCCGTTACTCGTGAGGATTAGCTGTCTCCCTCGTGCCTGAGTCCTTCTCCTTCCCACCTTTGCAGCACCGGGATCCGGGAGCAGACAGATCCCTTCAAGCTCCCGCTCACCTTCTCCGGGGCGGCACATCCCAGCGATGCACAACGCCTTCGAAGCATCAGCACATCCTGCCTAAGCACTTCAGTTAATGTGCTTAAACGCAGCTTCTCAGCTTTTCCATCCTGAGAATCCAAGGAATACATTACAAGAAAAGCGCTGGATGTGCCTTAACCCATTAATCACCGTTTTCCTTTTTTCCAGCATTAATCGCAGCGGTGGCTCAGGGACAGGCTGATGCTCTCGGGAAGTGTCGGTCACGGGCCAGGCTTCCCCTGCGCTCAACACAGCCAAACCCAGAGCAAATTCCCAGTTCCCCGAGCTCGTAATCTCATTAGAAAGCCGGACAGACAGATCCACATGAAAATAAACCAACGGGAGCAACATGAGCCCCAGCGCTGCTGCTGTTTGAGGCTGGCGGGATCCAGCTGCGGGGGGTTTGGCAGCCTCGGGCATTGCAAATCCCCATCGCACAGTAAAGGCCAGGCACGCCGACGGCCCCGACTGGAATCCAAACGCTGCAAACGTGGTTAAAACAGTAGGTTTTTTTTCTCTTGCAGCACTGAGAGGAGCTATTTGAAATGTATTCCTCAAATTATGCCCCAATTTTATGACATCCAGGGTACCTCCAGAGTCTATAGGAGCCGCAGGGTACTCAACACGCCAAAATTATCAGCTCAGTGGAGTTGAACCCCGAGATCCGTGTGTCGTAACCCGGTCACCCAACACCAGCGATACCGCAGCGGGCGCAGGAGCCGGTGCCCACTGCAATGCCAGGGAACACCACAGTCACTTTGAAAACAAGCTCGTCCCGTGCCAACCCCGCGCAGCCAAGCTTGGCACGGGGAGAGGTGACATTTCCAGCTCAGCCCCGCTATTTCGCAGCCACCCGAGCCTCCTGGCTAGAAGCTGCTGATTCTTTGCAGGATTAGATGAAGGGATGGGGAAGGAACAAGGCTGGTGAGGGATGGAGGGTGCTGCTGAAACACACCGGGACTGGGAGAGGAATAATCACATAATCACAGAATGGGTTGGGTTGGAAGGGACCTTAAAGATCAGGTAGTTAATATTCCAGTAATAATTCCCTGATGCCCTGATGCTGGCAGCGATGGGTAGCAGCACAACAGAATGGGAAACAGATTTTGCATCACCAAGAGCTGCTCTCCTGGTCCCTCCGTTCGGTGGTACCCAGCCGTGTCCAGGGCTATCGGCCAGGCTGCTCTCGGCGTGCAGCTCCTCCCGGGCTCGGCCCAACGGAAGGAAGGCATGGAGCAGTGCTGGGGGAGGGAAAAACCCAGTCTGGGAAGCAAGCAGAGTAAAAAACAACCCCCCTGGCAGGGCGAGGGCTGACGGCGGGGTGACAAGCTGCTGAAACGGTGGGGTGCAGCCCAGGTCTGCACGTTGAGGCATGCGGGTGGGCAGCCGACCCGTTCAGAGCACGTCCCTGATTTTAGAAGATATCGATGTAGAAAGTCCCTTTTATTTGTTATTAAAAGCCCAAAGCTGAGAGCACACGCAAGAAAGGCAAACGGCTCATCTGGGGCATTATTTCTGCTCCTCCAAAAGAGGCAGTGCAATATCCCATCCCCCCCTAAAAACTGGCTCAGACCCTCTGCCTCAAAACTGCATCCTATGGAGCAAAGCTGAAGGATGTGGCTTTGGCAAGTGGGTGCCACCACCGCCCTGGCCACACGCGTGTAGGGTCCCTGGTCGTCATCCCTTTGCCTCTTTTCCCTCCTTCCTTATTATTTTTATTTACCCAACCTCCCTCGTTCACTGCAGCTGCCTCCATCCTCTGGCAGGTCTTCTGCTCTTTCTCTACCACCATTTTTGGTGACATGGGGTGCAGTAAAACCTCCCCCAGGATCCTGCACTCGCCCTGCTCTGCTTCAAGACCTCTGTACCCAAAACCCAGAGAAAATCAGGCCTCCAAGGTAGGTAAAAGCGTTGGAGGGGTGCTGTGACCTCCTCCAGCATCCACAGCTGGAGATCTTCCCTGGAGCAATGCCAAGGCCATGCAGGGTGGGAGCCACAGCCGTGGCACTCGAGGACATGATGGGAAAAGTCCCCCAAAGGCCTTAAATCAGTGTTTTACCCAAAACATGACAAACCCCTGCAGCCTGGAGAGCACCTGCACTCCAAAGGGCTGGAGAAGTGGGGATGTGCCACCACAGTGATGGTAGGACCATAGGGAAAGGGGGTTGGTGGCTAAGGGGACACCTCCCAAAGGCACTCCAAGGCATAAAGTGGGAGGAGAAGGAAAATGTGGGTGAAAACGGGGAAGAATTCCAGCATTAGTGTCCATCTGCTACGTCCTAAGCAGTCATCCACAGCCGCGCAGGCTCCATGGCATGGAGCTCCATCCATAGCATCCAGGGCACGTACTCCCGTCCCTCCATCCCTGAAACCTGCACTTATAAATTTAAATAATGCAGGGTGTCTGATTCTGCTCTTCATTTAAGATTTTGGGGCTGAAATGCCTTTCTTTTCTTTTTCCCCAGAAAGGGGAAAGGAATATCTGGAAAATATTGTATCGCATATGGGTCTCCTAAACCAGGAGATAAGAAAATTCAAAATAGGGTTTTGTTGAGAAACTCCAGAAACACAGAAAATCAGAACAATTGTTTCCACTTGCCCAGCACAAAACTCTGTGATACACTGCATTTTTGCCTTGACTTGCTTGAAGCTCGTTGCTGCTCCCTGAGGAAGCCCCCACGGAGAGGCCCCCATGGTTGTGGGCATGATGGCCGGGACCCAAACGCTGCCCCGCGCTCTCCAAGGGCTTTTTTTCAACCCAAAATTTCTATGGGTAATGTTCATTTTTCATTTCTTTATGATACAAGCCCCCAAAGTCTTTGGGTTTTGACTTTTCTTATGAAAAATTCAACCGCTTGAAGGCAAAAAGTCCAACTGAGGAGCTGTAGCCTTTCCCATAGCGTGTTGGGGATCCCAGTGGGCACCAAGAACGGCAAAGCAGGGCAAGATGGAAAAGTTGATGCGATGCCTGAAAAACATGCTGGAGCACCAGAGGCGATGGCTTCCCTTCGCTCTCCCATACGGCACAGCTCCACAGCCTCCCTGAGGCTGAACCCCCTCAGATCTCAGCCAGAATCTGCTCTATCTGCTCTTTAAAAGATGAATGAGCCAAAAAAAAATCCACATCTGTAATTTCCCAGATGAGGAACTTTGATTTTTAGTTAATTAAAATCAGATGGAACAGACTCGGTGCACCCACGGATAGAGCGCGACGGAAAGCTGTGCCTTTAATTAGTGCCTACTATAGGGTTCATCAGACCATAAACCCAACAGGAAAAAACCCACAACCTGCCATACAAATAAAGCCCTTGGCAGAAGGTGTACACCGAGGGCACCTTCCAGCAGGGCATGAAGAAAATGGTTTAAAAAAGCCTCAAGAGGAGAAGACAAGAGTGACATTGATATGGGAAAGCAGCACATATGGACCTAGACCGTAGGAATGGGAATCCTTTTAGTGTTTTTTAAATGGTACCCAAAGAGGAAGGTGCATCAAGGGCTATCTTGTCAGGTTAGGGACATGTTGGAGGAACACCTCTGAGCGGGTCCAGAGGAGACCACGGAGATGCTCTGAGGGCTGGAGCCCCTCGGCCATGGGGACAGGCTGGGAGAGTTGGGGGGTTCAGCCTGGAGAAGGGAAGGCTCCGGGGAGACCTTAGAGCACCTTCCAGTGCCTGGGGGGCTACAAGAAAGCTGGGGGGGACTTTTCCCAAGGGCAGGGAGTGACAGGACAAGGGCTAATGGGTTTAAATGGAAAGAGGGAGATGGAGATGGGACATTAGGGAGGAATTCTTCCTGGAGAGGGTGGGGAGGCTCTGGGACAGGTTGCCCAGAGAAGCTGTGGATGCCCCATCCCTGGAAGTGTCCAAGGCCAGGCTGGATGAGGCTTGGAGCAACCTGGTCTAGTGGAAGGTGTCCCTGCCCATGGCAGGGGGTTGGGACTAGATGATCTTTAAGGTCCCTTCCAACCCAAACCGTGCTGGGATTCTGTGATTCTATCACTGGCTGTTGGTGCTGGTGGTGGCCCAGCCACGTGGGGAGACCTTCAGCCTCCTCTTGAGTCCCTGAAAGCCCAAGAGCTCTTCTCCCCTTTCCCAGGGATCAACAGAGAGAGGAAGATTCAACCTCAACTGGGGGATGAAGCAAGTTTCCAAGGAAGACGTCCTACATAGACTACAGGACACACACGTGGACCATAGCAAGGACGGCTTCTTTGGAGGTACTAGAACCCAAAATTTAAGCTGAGGAAGCTGAGCTTTGCCCAATGCCACCCTGTACAATGCCAGCATAATCAAACAGAGGCAGATGCAGAAATCCGGGCTCAGAGTCCTCCCTTCCTCACTTGCACGAATACCAGATTCCTCCAAAACACTGTATGGAAATCAGCAGCTCTTTGGTTGTGTAACTTTTTATTCTAGTAGGAGGAAGGAAATTATCTGATCTATGAATTTAAAAAACTGTGGAAAAATACAATCTGTGAGATGCAGAGCTTGAAAATACCAGTGCAAGAAATAGAAGAGCAGATCTTGGCTTTCAGAAATCGGCACGGCTCCTCCAGAGCTCCCTGCTTTACAGCATCCGTCGCGATGGTCTGTCGGTAACACGCCCCAGGCGCTCCCCAGCCGTGTGCCTAACACCAGGCGGGAGCAGCGGGACACTGGGATGAGATCCGTCTCACAGAGCCTAGGATGGGCGATGTTTCCATCGGAGCATCTCCCCTCATGCTCCTCTTGCAGGCACAGCAGAGAAAAAGCCATTTTTAAGGGAGATTCACCTGATCCATTTTAAATTCTTATTCTAAGAGAGAGGTTCATTTTTTAGTTTTTTTTGGGGATGTTATCCCCTAAGCCTCCTCCACAACATGCAGTCAACCAGCTTTTGCCCTCTCTCTCTTCTTCTCTCCCTTCCAGTGACAGCTGAACCTCTGACTTCATCACTGAACTCCTCACTTCATGGCCTGACTCCAGCGTTGGCCCTGGAATAAATAACCCATGCATTTCCAGTGTTTATGTGCCATCCTGGAGAACAAAGAATCATGGAATGGTTTGGGTTGGAAGGGACCTTAAAGATCATCTAGTTCCACCCCCCCTGCCATGGGCAGGGACCCCTTCCACTAGACCAGGTTGCTCCAAGCCTCATCCAGCCTGGCCTTGGACACTTCCAGGGATGGGGCATCCACAGCTTCTCTGGGCAACCTGTCCCAGTGCCTCCCCACCCTCTCCAGGAAGAATTCCTTCCTCGTGTCCCATCTCCATCTCCCTCTTTCCATTTAAACCCATTACCCCTTGTCCTGTCACTCCCTGCCCTTGTAAAAAGGGCCTCACCAGCACACCTCAAGTGGTTCTTCACACACGTGTTGAACCCTTAGTCTTCCATCAATGCACGTGCAAAGGCACTGACAGGAGGACACGTCTCCAGGCACACAGCCACGGGAGAAAACGAGGTGCTCGGGGTGTATAAAACCAGCTCTAGTGTCCATGTGGATGGTGAGGATTGAGGACTGACGCTGGTGGCATCAGCAGAGCCAATGGTGGAGAGAGATGGGTGGAGGGTAGGACCGCAGGGATGTCCTGCTGCTCTCCCACGAGCTTCCTCCTTCATGGCCTGGCTGGAGGAGCAGTCCAAAGAAGCAACTGAGCATTGCTGCTATACCGGGAGCAATGACGTCTCCATCTAATGCCCTCGCAGGTATTTGCCATGCTGCCAGCAACCCAGGAGCCCGTCCCTACCAACCCACGGCGGCGCTGGGAGGTCACGCTAAGGCCCAGGGCTGGTGCCAGCAGATACAAACCTCTCCAACCACTGCTCAGAACATCAGATCCTAAAAGGATGCTCCTCCAATTGGTACTTCCCCTCTATTCCTACACAGACGATAAAGATGTTGAGGGCAGAAAATTTGTTGGGGGTTTATAAAACTTTTCTTCTTATTTTTTCAAGATGTATCTACCCAGCAACAGGCACAACCGAGTTCCTCAGGACTATACAGTACAAATCATGGAATCCCTGAATGGTTTGGGTGGGAAGAGACCTTAAAGCCCACTCATTCCTACCCCCTGCCATGGGCAGGGACACCTTCCACTAGACCAGGTTGCTCCAAGCCTCATCCAGCCTGGCCTGGCCTTGTCCCAGGGATGGGGCAAATAAATCAAGTCTTGTTTTATCCCACTCGACCTTTACTATAAACTGCAAAGAACATATTCCAGCATTGCCCTCATCCTAACCAACCGCCATGCACTCAACTGAATGGCAGCCTGTGATAACCCTCCAAGTGAGGACCTCAGGGAGGATGGACAAGATACAAACTTCCCTTTAACAAGCTTAAGATACAACTTCCCAACAAATAAATCAAGTCTTGTTTTATCCCACTCGACCTTTACTATAAACTGCAAAGAACATATTCCAGCATTGCCCTCATCCTAACCAACCGCCATGCACTCAACTGAATGGCAGCCTGTGATAACCCTCCAAGTGAGGACCTCAGGGAGGATGGACAAGATACAAACTTCCCTTTAACAAGCTTAAGATACAACTTCCCAACAACACTCCTGTTTTCTAGCTCAAGGAACCCGATGCATAACCACACACACTCCTCCAGCTCTTGCTGGAGTGGGTTAAGAAGCTCATTAACATCGGCGCTGAGACGCTGTTACACGCCATACGAACGCTCGCAATCTGAAAGCTACCAGGGTTGGCTTCAACCGACACTGCTTTCACACACCATGGTGGTTCACCAACTGGTGCTTCTCTCTTGATCTCGTGAGACCCCACCTGGAG
>NW_010258563.1:0-33920 GCF_000690775.1 Eurypyga helias
TATGATTCTATTCTATGATTCTACTCCACCTGATCACAGATTAGTCAACATATTCATGAGCCCAAAGTGGTTTCAGTCACGGAACTGGGGTTCAATGTTGCTTACGGAGGTGGACACGAAAGTGGTTACTAGTTTGGAAAATACCATGACAAACTCTAGATCCATTTGGAAACATCACTTACTTAAATAGGCCTGACATTTTAGGCAGAAAAGAGATGCAGTACTATAAAATTAGGCACCAGATTTCTGGGAGAAAAATGTCACTGGTATTTAATGTTAACAGGAGAGTACCTGCATCGTGTCTGAGAGTACAGTATACTGAAATAGAATTTTTTTGAAGTCAGAACACAGCCAGTGATCTCTTCCTTAAAAAACCTTATCCTAAACATGTTTAATTTGCTTCATCTATGGCCCATAACATATGGTTTATCCTGCCTTGACATCCCCTTATCCCTTATGTGCTGAATGCTGACACATAAGAGAGATCAGGGCAAGATGCTGCTACGGCTCTGAACCTTTTTCTCTCTCAGTGCAGATATGCAAGCTACATAGTGACCTTATGACAGATTAGTATTTAGTAGAATGTGGTGTTTATGGGTATTATGTCTTTTATGCAAATAAAAACAGGACAAAGCAAAATTCTGAACATAATCTAGAAAGAATGCATTTCTAATTCTCTTTGCTGTTGTGACTTCATACTTCAAAGGAGGCAGGCAAACAGATAAACAATGCAGGCAACTGCCTGGCTCTATTCCACAGTCCTTTGGAGGCACAGGGGAAGTTGAGTGTTTTCATCTTTACCTCCAATTACCATAACCAGTTTGCTAATCAATTCCAGGTAGACCACCACCAAAGTTATTTGAATTCAGTGCATCTGATGGATCACACTGCTTAATTTATGTTTTAAAGAGTCAAGCTGTATCTCTGATCTTTCCAGATCAAACATTTTAAAAGGGACATTTTTTTGCACTTAGATTATTCAAGAAGTTATGAAATGAGAAGTAATTTCAAACATTCCATAACACCCATGGAATTTGAATGCTATAATGCTGTTCTGGACATGACTCTTTTGCAAGTAAAGACAAACAAGATTTCATGGAAATAAAGAAAAATATAATAATGTACATGCATTAAAGAACACTGCCATGTGAACCAAAAACTGAACATAACCAGAAGTATCACTTTAATGTGTGGTCTAGCATCTGAGCTTTTTCTTGAAACAGGCAGAAAGCCATCTGGCATTACCCACCACCATTTTCTTTCAGCTTCATCCAGACATAAAGAATTCAGAATCACAACTATCTTTTGTCATAGCAGCCTGGTCCAGCTGTGTCCACCATTAGACTTTCTCATTTTTCCATGTACCTAACCCAGAAACCACACAGGCTAAAAAGTGAGATGCAAGCAGCCAAAATGTTCCCTCTCTGGGCTTAGTATTTTGAGGGAAAACCAGAAACACTATTGGCTAAATAAACCAATCACCACACCTTTTTTGTCATAATTCATCCATGTGTTTTACAACAGCTGAATTGCAGGGCTCAGGAGAAAAGGCACAGATATGACAATTTCCTTCAATTTGTTATTTACTGTATTAATTAAATTTTCTTTCCATGCCTGATGTATGGTAGGCTATGTCACAAAAGCACAGCAGAAAACCTACATAAGGAGGTTATTTTGGTCTTGTTCTGTTTTTTTTTTAAACAAGGCTGCTTCAGCTTTAGCTACTGACCATTTTTACAAACACAGCTTTGCCTTCCCAGAAGCTACCAGGTGTACCAGGTATGTCTGACAAAATCAACTAGACTCTTAAGTAGCCTGCATTTGGGTTTATGAATCTCATTTACTTACCCCCTTCTGAAAGTCTTCCTAATGGAGCCTAAAATTCTGGGTGCATGCTAAGGTCACAGCACAGGACTTCAGCAGTTTCTTAGAGCAAATGCCTTGCTTGGCCTCATGTATAAGATGCTTAATGGATGGAGGCCTAAATTTTCATGTAATAAAACAAAATGGAGAAAGAGAATTACAGCATAGACACTGTAGGCATTGTGTACAGTGATTAGTGGGGTTTGATTTTTCTTTTTTTCACAATAATGCCTCCAGCATTTCTTGTCGAGTCAAAACAGAATTTAAAGTTTTTCAACAATACTGGAAAAAACAAACTACAGAAAACACCATTCTATGTCATATCTATTTAACTCAAACCAAAGACTTGTTTCATTTTATATTTTCATTTCACCTTCCATTTTTATCTTATCACATTTTAAATGAAAAATTTTTTCAACTTCAAAAGGAAAAGTTATGGAATTTTGTGGTTGAAAAAAGTCAAAACAAAATAAGCTTGCATTTCCAAAGCAAAATATCCTTTCAAGTGTGTGAAGATTAAATGTTTCAGTGTTTGGGGGATTTTTTTTTTTTACTTCCCAATTTTTAATCAAATGCAACAAATTCACAAATAAATTTTTGATAAATTGGAAATTTACCATTTGCCTCCAAATTGTAGTCCAAATCTGGTTACATAATTAATCCAGAAAGGCACAACTATAAGCATATAAATGGATATCCTTCCAAGTGTGTGCAGGTGTGATTCACAGAATCATAGAAAAGGTGTCAGCATGACCTTGACTGAAACAAAGAATATGCATTCTCATTTCTCACATATCTTCGACTTTGGTATTGCTCTAAAACCCATTAACCAGTGATTTTTAAATGAATTAATAAAAAAATCATTTTCCCTGAAACTCTTTTGCTGCTCTTAAGCAGGAGACGAGAGTCATACTAATTTGCTTCAATACTGCCAAATACAATGTTTCTTTTCAGATATTTAATTTGAATTGGTCAGTTTAAAGAAGCTTTACACATGTAGAAAGTTTAAAAAGTTGTTTGCTAAATACTTCAGCTATAATTCATTTAAAAATCCTATTATGTTTGGTTACACAAGACTGCATTTAATACACTTAAAGATGCAGTACTCCTTAACTGTGACATATTTATGGGCTGAACATTAAAAAGTTTATAAAATACAGCATTATATTCTCAGTGTCAAGCAGCTCTCAATGAAGACAATTATTCAGACTGTCTTTTTGAAATAATTTATGATTATGAAGATAAGTGACGATTTTTTTTTTTTTTTTTTTTTTTAGAATAGTGTATTTTCTTACACAAAGGTTACCATAATATAGTCAGAGCTCATAAATTACTAGCCTTAGATTTTAGGCAGAATTCTTGTGGAATTAATAAACATGCAGATTCAATTGCAAAGAGCATGGGTCAAAAAAAATTGACAGGATGCATGCTATCAAGGGATCCTCCACAAACCCTTGAAAATAAACCCAGACTTGACATTGATTGATCTGGGACTGGGAACTAATGGAACTGATACCATCCGTACTCTTTAGAAATGTGGTGAGGACGGAACCTCAAAAGGTTCATCTTAGATAAGGATTCAAAGTTTGGATGCTTATCTGTTGTGTAGCCAGTTTTATCTGCTAGCCTGCAGACTGAACTGGAAGCCTTGCATGATCAGACTCTCTTCTAAGGTTTCTATTGAAGTTTCACACAGGCTACATGTCCTGCAAAAATAGCCCCTGTCATGGCTTTATAAGGCTTTGGTGACCACATAAATATGCATAGTAAAAGGGTTTATTCTAACCATAACATATTCAAAGAAACATGTTATTTACATAACAGTTTAGTTTATTTGATCCAGATTTTTGCATCTAACTTTTTATAAACATTAGTGGAGTTTAGATCTCCTTATAAGGCCTAAATATTGCAATATTATGGGCAGAATGTAAACCCACACAGTGGTTCTGGAACACAAAGCTGTGTGGATGGATGCTTGTCCTATTTTGCCTTTCACTAGGTCCAAAGAAAAACTCCATCAGGGATGTTCTTAGCTGTGTTCCACATATTCACAGACAAATAAAGAGGCAGGCTGAAAGACCATTTCAGTTTTTGCCTCTCTGCAAAGCCCTGTAGATGATCCCAGATGGAGGTCCTTGTGCAGCAGTAGTCAAAACCACACAAATAAGGAATAAATAAAAAGAAAGAGGATCCTAAAAACCTCTATAGAAAAACTGGCCACTCTGTTTAAATACAGCATAAATCTCCTACACTTTTCCAAAGGTTCTTGGTTTATGTGTGGATTAAATCCCTAACAACTTGACTATTAATAAGCTATTTGTTTTCCATGTGTAGGCAAAGAATTTGGAATAATTAAAGTTAAAACAGCTTTTCTCGCTACTCAAAAAATGACAATAAGTAAAGGTATTAAAGTCACTGTACTGGAAAAAAAAAAAAGTCACCTCTGACATTAAAATAAGTCACAGAAATTTTACCTAACACGTAAGCTTTTTTTCCTGTAGAATTACCAGTTTCAAAAAAGAGGGGCTGTTAATGAATGTGCTTCTTCAACCGTGACAATAGTATTGCTACTTCATTCTCATAATGTTATGGGACCCCAGGCAGCTCCCAACTTCATCCTGGAATGATGGCATATTTCATGATTATGTCCAACTCTGGCAGATAAGAGCATTTATATGCTAATAACAGCAATATGGGTAGCTCTAGAATTTCACCATAAGCAGTGAAGCTTTTAATCACAATAAGCCTTATGGGCCCAATTTATCTACTTTAAAAAAAAAAAAAATCATAATACCTACATAGGTGTTCCAAAATGTATTTCCTTTACATCAACTTTTAGAGCCCTGTAAAATATGAAATGAATGGAAAATGAGAGTATTTGGTACCTCAGAGGACTGGATTATTAATAAGAGGTGGATTATGCATAACTTCTTCAAATCACAAGAGAAAATGAAAGTTATGTCATGGTGACTGGGTGGTGTTTGGTTAAATGGAGGACCAAAAGCAACACCAGGAACTCCATAAATCGTCTTTCCAGAGGAAGCATTAATCTACAGCTACAACTGGAATTTACAAAGGTTTTAAAGGAACAAAACTCTCCTTAACACTCACCATGATGCTTGTAAAAGTTGTTTGGTCTGTTTATACCAGTAACTATTAGGAGTAGCCTTTTTTTATAGTTGACAGCATTGTGTACCCAGGTGGTCTCACTGTTTCAATTATATGTTCAGTTAGGTCCCATCTGGCACAGAAACTCACTTGTAATTCTGCCGTGATGTTGAGGGCTGACTTTAAGGGCACAATAGCAATTTAAGCATCTTACCACCGGGGTTGCTGGATCGTGGCCTGCACTAGGAAGAAACATGAAAAAAAAAAAAAAAACCCCACAAGAAAAAAGTAAGGGCTGTTTTCACATCATCTATTATGGGTAACAAACTTCATTTCAGTGAACTTATGTGGCATCCCTACAATGTCCATTAACTACCTAAGAATGCTGTGTCCAGCACTCCTGCACATTTAACAGTTCGAATTGTTTGCTGCTTTTTAACTTATATGACACAGGAGTGCTTCAGTCCACTCTTAGGCAGGTGCTAGCATTTGTGATCTGAGACAGGGGATTTTTCACACAGCAGTATGGAGGACAAATATATTTCAGGAACAAGAAACATTGTAGGATGCTTTGGAGCCAGAATGGCTCTGAAATTCTTTTCAGATTTTCAACACACTAGATTTCAATTTTGCAATTTTTTTTCTAATTTCATGATGTAGACTTGACACCAAGTTTGTCACCAGAATTATCAGTGTATCATGTTTGCATAGCAAGGTTTTGGCGGAGGGGTGGGGGGGAGGGGGGCTAAAGATGGGGATTCCATGAGAAGCGACTAGAAGCCTCCCCATGTCCAATGGAGCCAATGTCAGAGGGCTCCAAGACAGACCTGCTGCTGGCCCAGACTGAGTCCATCAGTGACAGCGGTAGTGCCTCTGGGATAAGATGTTTAAGAGGGAGAAAACACCTGGGAAGAGCAACTGTAGCTGGAGAGAGGACTGAGAATATGTGAGAGAAACAGCTCTGCAGACACCAAGGTTGGTGGAGAAGTAGGGGTGGGGATGGGCCAGGCACAAAGATTCCCTGGCAACCCGTGGTGCAGCCCAGCTGTGCCCTGCAGCCATGGAGGGTCACAGGGGAGCAGAGACCCACCTGCAGCCTGGGGAGGAATCCACACTAGAGCAGGGGGATGCCCAAAGGAGGCTGTGACACCACGGGAAGCCTACATTGGAGCAGGCTCCAGGCAGGAGCTGGGGCCCATGGAGAGAGGAGCCCAGGCTGGAGCGGGTTTGCTGGCAGGACTTGTGACCCCATGGGAAACTCACTCTGGAGCAGCTGCTCCTGAAGAATGGCACCCCATGGGAGGGACCCACGCTGGAGCAGTTCATGAAGACTTCCAGCCCATGGAAAGGGCTCATGCTGGGGAAGTTGGTGAAGGACTGTCTCCCATGGGAGGGACTCCACGCTGGAGCAGGGGCAGAGTGTGAGGAGTCCTCTGAGGAGGAAGGAGCAGCAGAGTCATGTGATGAACTGACTACAACCCCCATTCCACATCCCCCTGTGTCACTTCGGGGGAGGAGGTAGAGAAATGGGGAGTAAGGCCTGGAAAGAAGGGAGGGGTGCGAGAAAGGTGGTTTTAAGATTTGGTTTTATTTCTCATTATCCTACCCTGATTTGATTGGTAATAAATTGAACTGATTTCCCCAAGTCACTTCTGTTGTGCCCATGATGGTAAATGGACAATGACCTCCCTGCCCTTAACTCGATCCACAAGCATTTCCCTATGTTTTCTCTCCCTTGCCCTGCTGACGAGGGCACTGATAGAGTGGCTTTGGTGGGTACCTGGCCTGCAGCCAGGGTTAACCCACCACAATCAGCATTATATATACCCTTTCTAACAGACTCTGCTTCCACACTGGCCACTTCAAAGCAATGCTAATCTTTCAGATGCCAATATTAAGTGTTAAATTATTTCTTGTACATGAGGGATTAATTACTAAAATACACGCTTTAGTCCAAGAATAGCACTTGAGTGTCTCCATACAAAGAAATGAATAAATGTCAGACATACAAATGCTCATTAAAAAGTTTTCAAGTTAGGTCACAGATTCCCATGAAACGTTGTTGAATATGCCTCCTTTTGCAGTGGATCCAACATTTCTAAAAAGTTTAAAATAATATATTTAAGCCTATCCAAGTTGTTTTCATGAAGGTATTTAAGCAGAGTGAGTAATCTGATCTGACCACATAGCTGGGTCTGCTTTGAGCAACAGGTTGAACAACAGGTCTCCTGAGATCCCTCCTGACTTTAAATATTCTGTGATGTTATGATGATCGTCACCTGCCTTACAGAGAAATATCACTTAAATTGCACCTGATAAAATCATTCATACAACCCATTAAACAAATTAATCCTACTGAAAGATTGCAAATATTTAAGTTACTTCTGATATGCAAAAAAGGAAGCCGTTTTGAAAGGCAAGCACTGTGTGAGATAAAAAGTTGACTTGTTCTGAAACATTAATTCACAAGAATGCTCTAAGAATTCTTCACACAATCTTCCGGATATGCTTCAAAAGTATCTTGCATATGTAGCAGAAATGTAAGAAATAGCAGTTCAGTATTCCTCACACAAATGTTGCAACAACACAAAGAATAAAATAAGCAAACCAGACCCCAATGGTTTCTTTCTTTTTAACACATAGAGAAAATGAAGCCTAGCCTGTAATTACATATCCAGAGAGTATCACAGATAGCAAAAATTGACAGTTCATTGCTTGGATTTTATAGGTACTAACTCCAGTCTCCTCTAGAAAGGATAATGATAGACAGTATAGAAAGTTAAGATGCTGAACAAAACCTTCTGAGGCAAAACCCAGGGTTTTCCTAGGCTTTTGTCAGTTCAGTTTTCTGAGAGACTTGATTTAACTCCACCTCTGAATACCCACACAAAGCTAGGTCCTGGGACCTAGGTCATTCTTACATTTTTCCTCCTAAAGCTGTCCTAATTAAATGAAAAGGACTTCCCCAGAACATGAGATTCCACAGCTGGCTTTGAGTGGGAACAGCTGGACAGGTGTGGTGTTACTCTCTCTATAAATGAGAGCTGTCCTTAAGACCATCTAGGTCATAACAGAAAGCAATCTACCAGGTCAGCAAGAAAGATCAAGAAATACAAAGAAAACTTATTCCTTCCCATCTCTTAGACAGGAAGTTTAACCTCCTCCTTTAAAAGCTTTTCAGGATCCAACATTAGTACTTTTTTTTTTTTTTTACATCTGCACATAGGAAGCAACATTAAAAACCTACTTAAACTACTCAAATCAACCATCTCCTGAATATAAAGCTCAGCTAGACTGCCCACTGTCAGTCAGAAGGTTGGGTCAAATAACAAGGCATAGTTCCTACCGAACACTACAGTTCCTTACAGCAAAGGCTACATACAGTGTCTGATGGCTGGGCAAATCTTGAGCCAGCACACAACTGCCTTGTTAACAGGGCTTGCACCACATGACTCCCACCAAAAATAAACTGAGATTAACCTAAAATATCACATCACTATCCTCTAACTCCAGCCTTTAAGGCTTTCAACTACCATAGTGATTGCAACATTATAAGAACCTGGAGAGAACAAAAAGGTGAGATTTTCTATTTACTTGAGAGCTGAACAACAGCAGAAATAGCAAAGCAAGCTACACACAGCAGATGTTCGACAAGTCATTAATTCGTTACTGGAAGATGCTTAGGTATTATAGTGATACAAGGACTACAGAATTCAACATAATATATGGTAAGAAAGAACTCTTACAAGATGCCTTTGACAATTTTTCAGTCCTTAAAACAGCTTTAACTGTTCATATAATATGAGTGAGAATTTGAATTTTTTGGTTGCTATCAAAGCAAATCATGGGTAGTCACCCCACAGGGTTTTAAATCATGCAACAAGTTATACACACAGCTGAACTCTGGTTATCCTTATTAAATAACTTGTTAGCAGTCAATGAGAATTTAAATTACAATCTTCTTCCATTTAAATGCATAATTAGGAACCTTAATTTGAACCATTATTTTACATGAGCCAAATCACTAAAATAAAATGACTCCTCATTATTTTAAGGAGACAAAATTGTAAAAAATTGCTAAAGACCTCAGAATAATCCAGACTTAGTTTGCTTTTATCCTATTTCCTCTGACAGGAGGCATTTTGTTGGCAGTACTAGAAATAAACAGTGCTTGCCATAGTCCACAGCTGTCCTTCTTTCTTTTGTCCTTTTTGATGTGTTTTATCCAGTGTGAATATTTGTTGGAAATTTCTGATTTTGTTTAAATGATTTAGTGACTGAATTTTGGTGTAATTAGAAGCTTGCATACATATGGCTGCACCATTGCAAAAGACTAATAAAAGGTAAAAGGGATCAAGCTACTTTTAAGATGCCAATGTACTTGCCTAAAAAATTAACCTTTCCCCTTCATTTTCATATGTATAGCCTTCAACTTACCTGTATTAAAACCAATCTGTGATTCAGCAGTAACATGCTGTATTTCTGTTTCCACTGTATTTCCATTTTCCAGATACGAAACAACTTCCAGAGTCCTTTCTTTCCCAGGAACACCCTGTCTGCTTTCCTATAACTAACTTCCTCCGTCTAAGCAGATTTTCCTGTACTCCACTCCTGTACGTGGCTTCATCTGTACTATGTCCATTCCTCTGAATGGAGACTTCCTTGGGTGCAGATTATCTTGTGATACTTCAAGCAGTAGTAGTACTTAAATGAGAGTGGGTCAGATGCTGTATGTACTATATGCATAAAAATATGGTAATAGGACAGAAGATTTACCCTCCTCACTGGAAAACTTCTGCATAGAAAGATTTTTTCAGCCTACAGATGCATCCAGGAGAAGATTCACCTCAGAAGACAAATGCTCTGATCATGCTGTCATACAGCCCAGCAATGTGTCCTGAAAGATCTTCTTCAAGGATTTTACAAGACTCCAATTATGGAATTGATTAATTATAGCTATTTTGCAGGTCACAGAAAACTGGAGAAGGAAGTCAGCAAAAAGTGGAGAAACAGAATGAGGCAGAGGAATAAATATTTTTGAAACAAATTAATGGAGAAGTAAGTTTGACAACTCCAGAGTACCTACTATCAGAGGTACACTAACAATATATTTCTACTCTTCTCCAAAACCATTGATCTTCTTTCCTAATTTTCAAGTAAAATAAAATAAATAAATTAATGAATTTCCAGCAGTTGTAAAGCAGGAAATCTTTAGCATAAAAGGTGTAAGTTTTCCCATTTTTTGAGCAAGTAAATTTAAATGTTAGTGTAGAAACAGTTTTGTAACATTATCTGCAGTGGTCATTTCTGCTCCCATAATGAGGATGCTAATGATAATGCAGCAAATCCTGAATGATTTGTGCTTGTACAGCTTCGCAATATTACAAATGAAGTCAGATAGAGCATACAGTCATGCTCAGCTGCTTGAAAGTCTCAGATTAGCCCTTTCTAATGACAGATGTGCAAGACCTAATGCTGCCTTTGCTCAAATCAATGTTTAGAGAAACGTTTGAATCCTTGCTACTTTTCAGTTTTCATTTTTTTGCAGACGATTCAGTACTTTCAGGATCTTAACTGGGTTGATGTTCAGTGCCAGACAGCATGAAAAGTTTTTCAAGATAAAACTTCCTTGGATGATAACATTTCAAGCCCAAGCATTATGCTGCTGGCAGAAATAAAATGTTTATCCCAAAGCCAGTTATTTATTTTATATTTTAAGAGATTGCAGCCTTTAAGAACTACAGCTCAGTGCTTATCCTCTCAGAAGCACACACTTGAATGAAAACAGGATGGAATCAACCAAACTGCAGGGAAGAAGAGTCACATTCTACTTCAGTGTAAGTAACACTGCTTCCAGGGACCGAAGATGGTATATTACAGATGACAGTCTGGTTTGTGCATTTTATAAAAAATAATAAAACAATGCTCTCAGATTCTGGTTACAGTCTCTGGTGAAACGGTGGCATTTGAGAATCTTTCCTTTTAAACATCTTGTAATTGCCTTTTATAACTATTAATATGCAAAAGAGAAATGAGAAATAAATCAACTGACTTACATGTTCAAGCAAAACTTCACAGCCCAGATAGCACACAGATCAGTAGGTATGTTCTTGTGGTTTTATGTCCCTGAGGCTTCAGGTAGAAAGGCCACTGCAGCTACACCAAACAAAGTTTCATTGTGGGTTAGGATGAATCAACATCTTCATCTTACAAAACCTGTAGAAGCAGAAAGTTACCATAACTCTCATCAAAATCTTTCATTTTATGCCATAATCTTTCTAAGCCACCATGATCATACTACAAATCCTGTATTTATGTTCTAAGCAACATTTGTATTGTTCAGCCTTTCCTGTTTATTCTCTTCAACAGCCAAAGCATCTGTCAAATTCTACTTGAGAAGTATTATTATCTCCTGCCATGTTAAAGACAGTCTTTCCTCCCTTACAGGCATTTGGAACACTACTGCAAAGAGTGTTACCTCAGCAATGTAACTTCTCTTTCATCATTTCTCTACTGATCCCTCTTATTCTTTCTCTTTGCTGACATGGCTTTTCACAGCCCATTTTTTCTCTAATTTCTATTTCTTGTTGCATATCAGCCCATGATTCCAGACTCCTTTCCTGGTATGTCACATTTTTAAACATGTACCTTTGTGGGTTTTTTTCCCTTCTACTTTGCTCCTACCCAGCTTTGCAGAAGACTGTTCTTCAAATCCTTCCCTTGCCAGAAGGGACAGGACACATTCACCAGCCAAGCAGTGGTATTCAGTATCCATTATTATTGCTCATACATTTTCAAATAAATCTTTAGAACCTCAGACTTCAGATTATTTTCCTGCACTGATCATCATGGACTACACAGAAACAGAGAGGATTTTGCTTCACGCAGGAGGCCAAAGGGGGCTTCTGGTGGTACATGACTTATACAGTATAGAAGACTGCGTGAGCCTTTACCTACTGCTTACATTAAGGAAGGCATGTCTGATCACACCAGTCCCTCAATGTACTCTTGGTTGTCAACTCGTGTGGTCATCTGTATCTATCAGTATTTACAGTGACCTGACTTTTCTACCACAAAGGGTCTTTTGCACCACTGGGCAGTTTTGAATGTCGCTCTATAAGTGGAGTCTGCATTCGTACCAACACCAGTCCCTAGCTTGGGACTATCAAACAGATGGCCTCTGCTACCATTCTAAAACACCTATTCTCTTCTCCTGTGCCTCTTAAATGTCTAAGATAAGCTGTGCAGGTCCTTGCTTCTCATGGGAATAAGAAATAACCTGTACTTGCTACATTTCAGTCTATTAAAATAAGTAATGACTCCATCTATATGCTAAAAAAAAAAATCTCAATAGAGAATCCCTACCTTATTAAAGCCAAGTATTAACAGTGACTGTTAGCCAATCATCCTGAACTAAGTATTCATTTAGAATTTGTGTACACATTTGAATGTATACAGAAATGGCATTGCTCTGCTTCTTTTAACCGATACTGTGCCTCCAACATTACATGGGGAGCAGTATGCTTGTTGGAGTGTTGACTATATAACATTCCATTTCAGCTCAAAGGAACGTGAGAAAAAAATAATCTAGAGCTAAATTTGTCCCTTGACATTTGTATCTGTCTGGATTTCAACTTCTACTGCTATGCCTTGATCCAAGGAGCAGTTATTTTAAAATTTTCTGTTTATTATCTGAATTTGGTTTATGGATTTCATTCTTATACAATGTTAGAAACAGGTTGCTTAGTTTCAGGTTTTGTGAATAAATAGGTAATGCTGCAACTTAGTTGCCCCTTAATGGAAGAGGGCTAAAAGGTAACTTTTTTTAAGTAAAGGGTTTTCTACTCTTCTACAAGGTGAACAATAAATTTTGAATTGCATTGCTTTAAATATGCTCCTGTCTATAAGACACAGAGAAAATAAGGGAAAGAAAAAGAAAGAACTGAACTCAAAAACAGGCAACTGATGCTAATATTCTAGTATATTTTGTGTTTTCACTCTCCAAGGCAGATTAGCACAAATTAAATTTTGCACTAGCTTTGCAGGGCTGTGACTGCTCCATTTGATTCTAGTGGATTTGATTAATTTGAATTATTTAGGTGCTGCATGAATGGCATCAAACTAGTTGATTGCATTCTTGATTGAGTTACGGTATATTTGTATGGGAACGTGTAGCCAGTATTATTATTCTTATATTAAGGCTAAATAAATGTGCCCTTTCGATAGGAAATGGTGTCTATGATCTTTCATTTGTATCATCTTATTAAAGATTTTTCTTAGGATACAATGAAATCTGGCTAAAGGGGAAAAAATAAAAATAATTTGCTGAGCACCAATGCCTCAATTAATTAACTTCTGTTTCTGTAAATAGCCGTAAGTGAAAGAATCAAACTATTATGTTTTGTAGATGAATGATCAGCAAATGCTCAAACTCATCTGTCATGGTCTAGTTTTGTAGCTTGACAAGAAAAATGAAGCCAGCGTTTTCTGAATTCATAAAAAGTTTGGGTTGCGGTTTACATAAAATCCACATTTAATTAAAGTGGAACCAGTGGAGAGATTGAATCCCTCTTCAGTTTGGCAGTAGGGTAAAGGGCTTATCATCTGTCCTTCACAGACATGAAAGGTTAACACAAAGTGTATACATGTTTTCACGTCATCTAACCCTTGGATCAATCATGTTCTCAACTTAATGCACTGGGTCAACATTTCTGTGGTCAGAATTTTTCATGAGGGACAAGTTATATTTCTAGGGGTTTAAACACTCACTCTGGTCACTCAGTTATTCTGCCAGGATATCCTTCCCCAGAAAATACCCTAGAAATAAAACAGATGCTGTGTTAGCAGAATGAAAACTCACTCTTTCTCTTGGTCTTGTTTTCTTTAAGAAGAAAAATTATTCTATGGCCTTAGATAACTATAAGTCACTGGGGAGGAGAGGTCTTTGTACCAGACTGTATTTCTTTCTTGTCTAAACTGCCCACAGCACTGTACCAATATCATATCTACATTTCTGTGAAGCACCTTTGTTTATTTCACGTGTATGGGTTCCTTACAGACATGTTACCCATAAGCAGTGCTATTTACAGATCCAGAGGATCCACAAATGAAGAGACAAATATTTGAGGCCTCAGGATAAGGCTGAAAGACTCTTTTTTTCATCAAATCATTAGTCATATGCATACAGAAATACTCATTTACATGGGTTTTGTGGCTACAACTGTTCCTCCAATAGTACCTCTAACACCACTCTTTACAAGAAAATTACATAAAGAGATATCTTCCTTTTACATATGAAATGAGTTATATACTCATTTATATACTAAATCACACACACATACACACACACATAGTAAAAAAACCTCACTATCGCTCAAGCCAAAGTTTTTTAAGTAAAATCTATAGATTTCCAGGCAATGGGTCTGCAAACAATAGAAGCTTTGGAAATTTTTTTCTAAACAATTAAATATTAGATTACAAATCTGTAAATATTTTATATACTTGTGTTTAAAGATGGTGGAAAAAAATACCATTTTTCAGTTGTTTTTGACAACCCTTGCACTACTTACTGGTGCTTAGTAGTTTTTTACTTTAACTCTCAGAGGTGCTGGATATGATCATAAGCTTTAAAGCGGGCATGGGAGTCTTTTACATCTTTTCAGTTCCTTCAGAGGATGTAAAGTAACATCTTTACTAACTCATACAGGAAAGTGGATCTAGTTACATGTGGGACTAAAATCTTTTAACCACATGATAATAGCTACATACATTATGGCACACGGAATTACGGAGAAATTCCACAGTAGTGTTACTGATGAAGGGAAAGGTTCACTGACTTCTGGTATGAGCACAAACAAGCCTGCTTGAATCTGTTTCTCTTTCCTCCATTCAAACTTGATACAGGGATTTAAATATTTGGGCAGTTGGCTAAACCAAAATGTCGCACAGGCCGTTAAAAAGGAGAAGTCCTGCAGGCAGGAGCAGGGCTCTTTTCCAGCAACCGCAGAGCCTCTTGTGTGCTCCCACACATGAGGAACAGCCAGTTCAGCCACAGCTGGCCCAGGTTCCATTGTCAACTCAGACTCCTTTCTGCTTCCCTTTTCATCAGTTCCCATTCTCAAAGATGTAGGGAAGTTTTAAGTTCAACAGTAAGTATTCGCAAACCCACTCGGCTTTTAGCACTGAAATATGTTGGCCATTGTACCGATTCGAAAGCTGAAAGTAGAACACCAAATTAAATTTAATTACCACAGCTCCAACTTCAAAGGAAAACCTCCTTTGGAAGAATGGTCCAGCGGCTGCTAAATGGGTTCTTCAGTGTATACTCCCCCAACAGGGGAACAGGACTTACCAGGAAAGTCTGCTGACACTAAGAAAAAACGCACTCTGTTGATCAGCTCACTGAGATATAACACTTGGGTTCTTTGGTATCTGCCTGCTATCACTTCAGAAACAGACATAAAGTATTCATTTTATCCAGGCAAAACATTCTAGAATGTATTTCTCATTAAATACTTATCTAGCAACAATAGTGTAAAAATATTTCATTAAAAATTCACTGCTGGTTCTGAACAAGCTATATCAAAAACACTTCTGTTCAGGAATGAAAACTGGAATTGCTAAAAAAAAATAATACATTACTGTCATGCTTCTGCACACTGATGCTAAACCACTGTACTAGTATCAGTTATATTGCCTTTCCACCCACAGCAGCAACATGAAAGAGCAACAACCTGAAACATTTCCAGAAGCCTTTCATATTATTCCACTGCATAATTCTTAAAATGGTTTTAAGCTACTTCTCTTCAAAAGCCAAATAAATGCCCTTGTCTCTAGAGCTGCTGTGAATATTATTCCTTTCCATTCTCTGATCTCCTTCATTTCGAAAATCGCGTTTCATCTTTACTGAAAGACTACATAGCGTCAAAACAGCAACCTGAATTTCAGGTAACTGCAGGGACAGTTCTCACAAAAAAAAAACCCAGAATAATTGTTACTGGATTCTGCTACCAAATATTCCATTCCATTCCACTTAACTGTTTTCTCTTGCCCTTAGTGGAATTTCAATGGAATATCTACCAGCAAAAATTAGATCCTCGCTCTTGAGTGCATATTTTGATGGAGAAAATGTAATTCTTGAAACAGGAGAAAAAAATATTGTTAAAAACTTAGGGTTTTTTGTACTTTTGTCCTCATTACCTCTTTCTAAAAAAAGAAAATAAACATTATTTAAGAAAAAAAAATAAAAAAGGAAAGGTATGTCTCCTTGGGTGATGTTCAAAAGTTCAGCTGCATAAATCTCATGTGGCCTATTCATTTAGAAGATGTAAATATTTCAAAGAAGCAGGTTATTGTGAAATTATTACAGAAAACTTATTTGAGGGAGGAAACAAATCTGGTAGCCCTGCAGACTGAATTCACCTTTAAATCAACATTGAGCCACATTCCCAGAATGCTAAGGATTATGATCTAATGGAAAGGCTGTGCTTTAACTAAGATGTAAAATGAAGCAATATTCAGAGTCAGATCATTAAAATCCTGAAAGTCATATTTCCAAAAAGCAACAAAAAAATGTGCAGAGGTTAGTTTCTTTCTGATCTCTCAATCTTTAATACTCACTTGGCGATGTAGCAATGGAGGGGAAAAAAAAATCAAACTGCTTTAAAATGAAAGCTAACAAAGCAGCAACTGGCTTCAGTAATTTCAAACAGCTCTCGAGGCTATCTCCTATTTTCCCATAACACTGTGTTTTAAACTTTTTCCTTGTCCACATAGGGTAGAAGCTTATTTGCTCTGAATAGAGGCTGAAATTCTCAGGCCAGGACTTACTGGCTCAGCAGCCAGTACTGTAATGTAGTGCCAAGTATCACAAAATTCACAATAAAATTAAGGGAGCTGGAAACCTTGTTGAGGTCTTCACTGTTTTGCTTAATTAAAACTAATCTCTTTTCATGACTATAGGTGTACTGGTTTTAACAGCAAAGGCCAATTATTCTGGTAATTACTTCATGTACATCTTAAAAAGGCAATCTACACACATTCCAGTTTGGTAACGGAGGCCAATAAATGAAAATTCATGCCCTTCAGTATTGCAAAAATATGACTTTGCTCGCATGTTTTGATTCAAAATATGGACTAATTTACAGATCTTGGAAGGACTGTTCAGGAGGGATTCAGTATGGAAATTCAATCAGATCACAGCTTAGAAATTCAGCTGATTTCCCTACCCTGCCTATCTTCATTGATGTTCTTCTTCTGTATCCAACCTCTTCACTGGCCACTGCCCACCTTAGCACAGGGGCAAGAGTCTCCAGAGACACGCATAAGAAGAGAACAGGCAGGAGAAGTTCTGAAAGAAACGATTCTCCATCTATCCTATGGGCCCTGGCTCTTCTCACCTTTGCTCAGTTCATCTGAAGAAGCTGCCAGAATCTCCTGACACTGGAGAGGAAGGATAAATCCCAGGTGCCTCCTTGGCTCTGCTTTTATCAATAATCCTGCCACTGTCTCAACTGATTTTGACTTTCGAACCATTTGCCAAAGAAAGGGAAACATAGCCTCAATGGGAAAAGCGGTCATACTAAGAGGCCGTCTAGTACATCCTTCACATCCCTGTCCCAAGGCAGGACCAACCATAACTAATTAATTCAATCAAGCCGCCATCTCCTTTTTACTTCAGAACACTAATTCTACCTGCTCAAATGAAAAAAGAAAATAATGAGGGTCTTTTTTGCTATGACTATTTATATCTAAGATTTATATATATGTGTGTGTTTGTGCATACATGTATATATATTTATTATTTACATAGTTATTTATTCAATCACTTTCCTCCTAAGACTCCAACTATACTAAGCAGAAATTCTTTCTTTTTCAACTGGGCTGATCAAGGATATTCAGTAGAATCTGAATGTCTTATCTCAATTGCATGTCTTTTGTCTCATCACTGTCCAGCATCAAGGCAGTGGAGTTCTGAGGAGGCGGTATCTTTATCCATTCTGGTCAGCTTAGTCAAGCTATGCTGCTTATCTAACTTCCATTATTTTTGTTCTTTTCAAAGTGTAACATCATCACATTTGGAACCATGATTACCTGAAATGAATCCCACACACTGAGCTTTTAATTTGTATCTGTTGACAACATTTCTCCTCCTGCGCTTGCAGTAACCACATTCTTTCTGTTTCTCACCAGATTTAAATAAACTAAGCCATTTCTCCTGTACTGAGCTGACAGTTTCTCTTTAAGTAATTGAACCTTATCATAATAATGAGTAAATCAGTAAATCTGACCAAGTGCTGTCTGGTTGCCTTCCACTTAACCAGCCTCCGGGTAAGGTTAAACTTGCAGCGAAGTAGTCTTACCCTGTCCCTATGTATTTTTGCTTTGACTGTGCTCTACAGCTGGAGCCAACAGATAGCATCATTTATGAATGTCAGCTTGAGTATAATCTATCTGACCCATTTAAAATCTTTTCTGTCACAGAGCAGTTTATCTAAAGATATCTTTTCGTTTTTAAGCATTATAGCCCAGGAGAGGACCTCTCTACTCTTCACATTCAGGGAGGAAGGCATCAAGGAATGCAAGGAAATGATAATATACCTCTCAAGGGAAGCAATTTCCTTTTTTCTTAAATCAATCATAGTGGCATTCATACGAAGAATATCACAAAGCTTCCTTATCTCTTCTGTTTGTTCACTATATGCATCTTTCAGAAGCATTTGGAAGCAAGCAAGTTATTTTCCAGAAGATGAGAACAACAAAGCACAGACAGATACATGATTAAGCTACAATAATTAGTTGTCTAAATCAGACAACATCTACATAGACTTCCTAACAGGTTCTAACCCTGAGCTATAAAAAGGGAGAAGAAACCAGCTCCAACACCTGACTTGCACTATTTGACATTCTTTTTTATTGTTAGAACCAAGCTTAAGCAAAACTCACTGCAGTCCTTGCAGTCTGATAGAGCTTTTTGATACGTATTTGGTCTGTTACTCTTTACTTAAGTATTTCATGTTTTTCCAGAGACTTGCAAAGGAAGAAGTACTCAGATTGAACAGACTGAAAGAACAGACTCTATCTCCAAGATATTATAAATCTCATAAAAAACTATTTTCTTGAGATGACTGGCCAAGTTCAACACATACTAGGTTAGCTTGAATAAAATCTGTGTTGTATCCTACAGTAAAGCCTGAATTCCCAGATATTCCTTGCCAGGGACCTCCTCCATAGAAAATATTAATTTCCAATTGTGTTTTCATAGAAATTAACAACAATTTGACCCCAGAAGAAAATATAAATCACTGCTTTTCTATGTGTTGTCTTAAGTATCTTATGTAGGTTGTACAAGATTGGCCACACCCTTAACAAGCCTTCTTTGCCAGCGTTATTGGAGAGGAACAAAATCTTGACTTCTCCAGTCCACAGAACCAAGGGATGTCATGTAGAGCCTTCTGCAAGTGAATGACAAGGTGTCTAATGTTTGTGAGGCCCCTGAAGCATCTGTGGGCTTAGCATGTAGATATTTTTTTTTTTTTCTACCTACTCCTTTGTTCTTATAAATGTACACGTTCACATTCCCACTTGAGGAGGAAATTCATGGAGTTGTCTGTCAAACCCCTTAAGGTTTCTGGAAGATTAACTGCAACATTAGGGATATTAATCTTTAAACAATCATACTGCCTTTTCAACCTCAAATGTCAATGCCAGACAGATGGGCTGACATTTTCTTCACAAAGGATACCTAAGTGACAGCGTCAGTTTCTTTACAGTCCATCTAATCTTAACTAATAGAAAGGAGCATTGAGAGATACTGTGCAAGAAATCCATATCACCCAGAAAGGAAAACAAGCTCTCATCAAATTCATTATGGCAACTGTCTCTGAATAACACTTAAACAAAAAACTGATGAACAGTTTTAGGAATAATCTAGTGTTTTTCACAGAAACTTTTTCTTTCACCTTAGGAACTCAAAGGGCATTCTCTCCACTACAGTTATTCTGCTGAATAATATTAAACTCATGATTTTTAGGGGGGGAAAAAAAAAAAAAAAAAAAAAAATTTCTATGTCCCTGAAGAGTTTGTGGGAATGTAAAGAAACCTCCCTGTTCCAAGCTGCATATAACATATACTCAAATTATATAATCTAAAAAAATATACAAAAATTGTTACGAATATAGATCTGCAGAATGTTGATGAGATACTTCAGTATAAGTTAAAAAAAGGTTAGTAACTACTTTTTAGAGATTATCTTACTTTTAAAATGCATAGAAAATTCAAAACAGATGGGCTGTAAAATATTTCTTAAAATAAAGTTTTAAAACGTTTTCCATCACATCTACAGCTTTCACCTTGTACTTACTGTTAAGTGAGTTTATTCACCAACATGATGCAAATAAACAGGATGCCGGGATGCTTCCAGTTCCTTCCTTTTCTTCCTTGCTGCACACAGAAAACTCTTCATAGATAGGAATGATCAGTGGCCAAATGAATTTTTAGTATTAATTTTTCCAAGTCAGATTTAGTCTGATACTCAGCCTGAGTATCACATTATATACCAAGGCATGGGAGAGGAATGTCTCATTCCTCACCTGGAACAAATGTAGATTTACAAGAAAGAATTTGTTAAGATGTTTGCTTTCTCAGTGCCAGAACACAACAAATCCACCGGCATTGATGCCCAATCCTCTATTTTGCATATGTATATTAACTGGCACACTGACTAATCTTATGTAGCTGTGCTTCCAATCTGACTGATCAAGGGACACGACTAACAGAGGCACATGATTGCTGTAAGTCTTCCACCTCAGAAGACAAGAAACAAATGCATGAAATCCTTTCTCTTCCCACATCATATATGGATATAGACCATTTACCTGCAGCTTCTGAAAAAAGCTTGAAAGTGTGTAAGAGGGGATCATAGCTCACAAAGATAAGCTGAATGGTTTTCTTAAAGCTAAAAAAACAGATTAAATGCTAGAATGGGAAAGGGAGGCCAAATTTCATCAGTCCAATTCCTCTGTGACTATAACCCCATCCTGGTGATAAAGATAGATTTCCACCCAAAAAAGGAAGCAACAGGAGCCCTGGATGTGTCAGCATAATTGTTCACATACCTCTTTCCTGCTAATTCTACACACTGTTTTGGGGTTGTATACTTTTTTGTATTTCCAAAGAATCATCCATTTAACCCACTAAAGCTTCCTATTTACCTTATATGAACATAATAACATTTTCACTTCTATCCCTATTCTGAACTGACCATCTCTTCAGTGTTTTTCTCACAATGTTATGTTCTATTCTGAGATACTCTAGGTATCTTAAATTTCAAAAATTACTTTTTCTCCTTTCTATGCTTGCTGTGAAGAAGGCATATCAGTATTAACATTCTGAAATTAATCACATTTGTAACGTGACGTAGAGGGTTAGAGTCTGGGATGGGCAACCTCTATACTCGGTCATCATTCTAATAATAATTCTTCGTGTGATTTCAGACAAATTAAATGCCTGCCTCAGTTGTCCCAGCCACAAAAGGGAGATAAAAAGCACATATTAATTAGCACAGCACTACAAAGCATTTCAAAAGATGCTTGTGACAGGTGCTATAAGCATAGATGCATAGAAAGCAATACAACACTGTGTCCAAACATTTTTCTCATCTGTTTCATTATGAAAGTCACTTAATGCATGGTATATGAGAGAGTTTTATTGCCTTTCTTTTATTTCTCAGTCAGTTAAAAACCCAAGTAACCAATTCATAGTACAGCACATTATAGTGTGACTCACTACAGAGAGATGTATGATGGTGCCATTTTTCTTAACGCTTCAGCCTTTGAAAAAGTGAAGCATAGACAATCAAGGTCACCGAGGAAACTCCCCCCACGATTTCAACTCGTTCTACCACAGTTTTTATTGGAATAGTTCAAAAATTAAGATACATTTTTGAAAGTCTGTCTCTCACCGTCATAAAAGACCTTATATTCATGAAGAATATAAGAATTAAGAACTCATGAAAGAAAAAAGATCTCTAAGAATGTAGAATTCTTGAAAAAAATTACAAGATCTGCTAAGGTTTGTACAAAGAGGATGGCAGATCATTGAATCAAATCCTGCTGTGAAGTTTCAACCATTATAACAATAATACCTCAAATGTCTGAAAACCAAAAAGGAATCACTTTTAGAGGAGCAAGTTAAAAATATTCCATTACACATCTGTACATTCCACCTATTTTTCCAATCCCAAATCCAAACTAGTTGATACATCCTCTCAAAACTCTAAACACCCCCTCCCATCTCTGTTTACTGGCATCATTTTGCTGCTCCAGAACTATCAAACAAGGTTACACTGTGCAACTTCTCACGCTAGAGAAGTTAACACACCACCAAGGAGAAAGCTTGGGTCAGTTTAAACATCTGACTATAAAGCCAGTGAAAATATTACAGTATCACGTTAACAGGGATTGGGACTACTACATAGTGAGAACACATTTGTAGTCTTCACTGAAGAAATCTATTATCCCTTCTTTATATCTGTGCCTGACACTCTGAACATCAGCATAATCTTTTCACCCACACTTGCAGTTGACATCCTTTTTACCTAAATATAATAAACAGAGCCTTTACACGATATCTCTAACCTCAAAGGATTTACCGCTCTCAGTAGTTAAGTTACTACTCTTAGGTATATCAATGATAACCTGAAGTAACTTATATCAACTTCAGTGGAGGTACCTGGATTTATAGCATTATACTGTCACCAGCATTCAGAGTTCTTCCTTCCATATACCAGAACCACTCCCAAAGGCCTCTGCTATTCCTAAAAGGTGATTCAATATGTGGATAGGAGCTCACTATAATTCCAGATCCATCTGCCTCTCTTACATATGAAGGTATTTCACTTGCTATCCATCCAAAGCATCTATTCCATGCTAATTCAATACTAAAATATAGGTCCATGGGGCCTTCATCCTCCCGCTTTTTCCAAAAGATGCTTCCATGTCTATTTCATGGATAAACAATATATCTGGCATTATAGAAAGCTTGTGGCTACCCTGCAAAAGACAGACTACACTTTCCTATTTTCTACACTTTCCATTTGCTCAGTTCAACTAGGAGAAGCACAAAATCCTGCACCTGGGGAGGTACAACCCCATGCAACCATATAAACTGAGGGCCAACCAGCTGGAAAGCATTCCTCAAGAAAAGGACCCAAGGGTCGTAGTGGAAACCAAGTTGAATATGAAGCAACAACATGCTTTTGTGGCAAAGCAGGTGAATGGTATCCTGCGATGCATTAGAAATGTTGCTGTGGGTCAAGGGTGGTAATCCTTCCCCTCTGCAAAGAACTGGTGAAGCCACACCTGGAGTACTGGGTCCAGTTCTGGGCTCCCCAGTACAAGGGAGAGATGAACATACTAAAGAGAGTCCAGCAAAGGATCACTAAGACAATTAAAGGACTGGAGTATCTCTCCTGTGAGGAAAGGCTGAGAGATCTGACTTTTCAGCCCAGAGAAGAAAAGGCTCAGGGAAGACCTCATCAATGTATATAAATACCAGAAGGAAGGGTGCAAAGAAGAGGGAGCCAGGCTCATAGTGGTGCCCAGTGACAGGATCAGAGGCAATGGGCACAAACTGAAACACAGGAAGTTCCCTCTGAACATCAGGAAACTCACAGTGAGGGTGACTGAGCACTGGCACAGCTTTTCCAGAGAGGTTGTGGAGCTGCCATCCTTGAAGATATCCAGAAGGTGTCTGGACATGATCCTGGGCAGCCTGCTCTAGGTGACCTTGCTTGAGTCGGCAGGTTGGACCAGATGACATCTGGAGTCCCTTCCCAGGTCGTCCAGTCTGTGATTCTGTGATTGTCCAGCATCATTGAATTAAGCAGTCTCTAAGGCAGAATATGACAGCTGTTACCAATTTGGTGTCTTGCATCTTAGAGAAAGCATCACAGAATTTTTGGAGATGTATTTTTGTTCAGAGCAAGGCAGTCAAGGAATGCATCCATTCTCTCTGTCCAGACTTCTCTGCTGTCAAATTAATTCCTTCCATGAATATTTCCATGAAGTTTGAAGAAATTAAAACATGAAGTAGTCAAATGACTCATAAAAAAGTAACACTCTTCTAGCATTCTTTCCACTGCTAATGGCAGAAGAAAATGTGAACCTCCAGCACCCATAAGAGCCATCTGTCTTTAAGATTTTAAAAATGGGAACAGGACCTTCAAAATTGAACTAATCAGCATCTTTAATGAGGCAGAGATGCCCAAAACAACTAAGGATGAGTGGGAAAGTGCCAGAAGTTCTGGGATTCCAGTTCTACCACCAGTTCCTTAAGATAAGGTCAGAGTAGGAAGCTGACTAAGGAGAAGTCTCTTTCCACAGCCACATTGGTAAAATAGGGATAGCAACAGTATGCAATAATAGCACAGATGATATTTATAAAGAGGCTTTGGTACTGTGTCTTCTAACTTGTGGTATTAGTTAGAATGGAGTGGTCATCAGAAACAGGAAAGTGAGAGATTAACTCAGTCAAATACTGGAATAGTCCAAAATGAGCTAGATTTGAAAGGAATTTGGATCAAAGGTTTTAAAAACATCCTCAGTCTACTCAAGAGCAGTCAGACTACAGAAGGGTATCACTAACCCCCTTCTTTAGGAAAAGCAATGGTTCCAGGCCTAAAACTTGAAATTCAGAGTTAGAAAAAGAAGGAAAGATTTCTTGGCAGACAACACTACTGAATCCTACAGACACGGATGTCAGTTCTGTGATAGCACCAAGCTGAGGTACTGAGTGGAAAGAAGAGAAAAATTTCTCTTTCAATAAAAATTAGCACATCTTTGTCAGAACTGACACTGATCATTAAAACCTGAAAGCTGTAGCACGATGTATTGATGGAACCACTATGATTTGGCTTTACAGCTAGAATACGTTTTCAGTAACTGGTTTTTACCCTGTCTGAGGCAGTAAATCCCAAACTGCTGAAAGTTTTTATTTGCACAAAGTGATAAATAAACATTCCCAAAATAAAGAAGGTTTGAAATAAACAGGCTGAGTGCAAATTAACTCAAATCAACAATGAAATACTGGTAATTCTACAAGCTTCATCAAGAACAATGTCAAGTTATGAGACACTACACTGAAAGACATTTTTGTGTCTAAAGAGGAGCATAAAGCACCGATATATTCCCCACTGTCCACTGGAGGCTTTTGGCTAGATAATATATTAATTGTCCACTCTAAAAGGAATTGCAGAAGTAGGAGGAAGAGAGTTTTCTAACATTAGTGGCATTTAATGGAAATGACTGTAGAAACCACAAATCCAAAATAGAATTTTTTTCTTTCTTCACACTACTTTTCTCCCTAATATTGCCATCCTTTGAGAAGTAGTAACTCCACCATCTGAAGCTGTAAGTGCATCAGTCAAGTCCTACTAGGCTCAAACCAAAATAACCATTTGACCTAGAGAGATGTGCCAAACTGAGATCCCAATATCAGGCTTCACCATAAATCTTCCAAGACCCACATCAGTAAATGGTCAAAATTTGTTTTGTAGCCCATCCATTTAGAAAAACACTAACACAGGTATGACGTAAGTACATAAACAATATTCCCAGTGATAATGGTTTATTTCCAATTGTACCCATTTACTAGGCCAGTTACTACAATTTCTTGTTTGCTGATCAAGTGCTGATCAAGTGCTAGTTTATTTAAATATAAACAAATAAAAAGTGGCTGAACTGGAACCAAGCAATTAGAGAATAAAAGAAGTGGTGTATAAGTTTCAGTTAGATACCAGGCTCTTCCGTCTATCCTTTTCAGTGCTGTCAGCTGTGAAGCTTGATAAAGTTTTTGAACCTCTGGAGAAAAAGTTATTAGAAAGGGGGAAGAAAAACAAAATGTTTCTTTTTGGAAACAGCTATGGGTCTGGTGCTGAAGTCCACTAAAACTACATGGTCCTACCAGCCTCTAAAACACTAGGTAACAACTTTCAATTGGGAGCGTTTCCCCAGTCTAACCTAACAAGCCTGAGGTTTGAATAGCCTTCTTTTTTATTATTGTTCATTCCTTTTTTAATTTTAAACAGATCAGTTTCTGCTGTTATGAGTCCAGTTAGCTTTCTGCTCACAGGAATAGCTATGCAGGCCAAGTCCACAACTTCAATAGAAGCTTCCACTGAATTGAATTTTTGACCAATGAAAAATCAAGAAGACATCATAGAGTCAGATGAGACTATTATATCTCAGGATATAAAGAGGGTCTTCCTGTGGCTGTTTCAATAGTCTTAAAAGTTAAATATGGCACATTCATATTCAGACACCAATCTCAAAAGACTTTTGTTTAGTAGCTAGACAAGGACCAGTGGTATGTGTTCTTCAACACAGCACAGAAAATCCCTGTCTGACTTCAAGGATGCTCTAGAAAATGCCACCTTCAGGAAGCATTATTATGCACCCACTGATTTTCTTTTTCCTTTAATCTGATCCATTCTGAAGTCTAATGAGGGCTTGAATTTGCAAACTTGACTCATGCCTCAGTCTTCACTTAAGCAATCAGGTTGTCTGTCAGCCTCAGTTATACATTTCTACAAACAGTTAATATACAGCACAGAAGCAGAGCTGCTGGATGGAAAAAACAAGAGCATCTTGACTCTCCTATAGCCATTAGAAAAGCAGCAGAAACACGGTCAGATTCCAAGTGAGCTTTCTTAGGCACAGGCAGAAGTACAAAAATATTACTGTGCAGCAGCTGGAGTAGAAGCAGAGACAGCTGCTCCAAATACACTTTGGGCAGTGAGACAGCAGTGGTACTGCAGAAAAAAACTGGAACTGATACTCCACTGCATCTACTTCAGCTCCATCCTCAATAAATATAGCTACCCTGGTACCTCCCTGTATCTGAGAAAGGATGCACTATCTCACCTTGGGGTAGGATAAGTCACAAAGCACAGCAATAGTCAGTGCACAAATTGGCATGGGTACATGTCTCTCTGTGACATGAAAAGGGGATTGTGTCCAAAAGCTTTTGTTTTCCAGCTATATTGGTCTAAAAAAGTCCACACTGCTCTCTCAACAAATTGATCTATCTAAGCCCACACCCATATGCACTGCTTGCAACGAGATGATCAATTTAACCTACAAGCAGGTCTTTACAATGGCTTGCTATCAGAGGAAGAACTACTTTGGCAAAGATACTTTTTTTTTTTTTTTAATTATTACCTGTGTTTTGAGTCACCTGTTGAAACTTAAGCAACTTTATATAAAGTTTTTCAGAGCTTCTTTATCATTTTCAATCTATCATATTTTCATATGGAATGCTAAGGCAGGAGGGCTGTGTAAAGAGAATGTGTCCATGATCTTTTTACAAGGGCCACCTTATATGCTTGCAAGTGTTGCCATTAAGACATATGGAAGGGACAGGGAATGTGGTTTTTCTTTCATAATTCCCACATCATTTCCATAAAAAAAAATTAACTGATTAATATGTTCTTAGAATCAATGAATTTATCTTTCCAGAATTAAGTCAGTATGTTTTTAAAGCAAAGTTCACCCTGTGTTCTTTCACTGAGCATCCATATTCTGCTGCGCATATAAAGAAATGAGATGGAGTCGGCAATCTCTGCTGCCATCTTCTGCTGTTATTTTTCATGCAACCAGTGAACAAGGGACAGAAATACTAAAATCCCATCCTTTCTGAAAATGAGTGTAACAAATGAAAGCCTATAAATCAAGAATCAAAGCTCTGTCACACAATCACAGAAATTTGGGAAGAAAATTTCTCTTTGAATCACACTCTATCACCTTCACAGTACAGAATTATACATTATGATATATTCTCGCATCTAATTGAGGTTCTGATATCTCTCATGACAAGCTTTATATTCTTCTTAAAAGCTTCTTTCTCCCATTATTCCCTTAGAGCCAGAGACTGCTGCGTTTTGCCACAGGGTAGAGATCCACGCTGCAGGTAACATCTCTTTTCAATGGGATACTAATCTACTTGATCCAGATTCTTGAAACCATACAGATCTTGGGGCACACTGATACTTTGCCCTCACCTCATTGTAACTATTTCCCCCCTTCATTCGTCATTTCCTCACAGATCATTATTATTCCTCCATCTTTGCAATGCTTGGTCACAGGTCAAACACCATCAGAATGGTCTTTACTGAGGACATGGCTTGTTTGTCTCCCACTGTCCAAACCTCTGAACCTGCCCTCTGAATATGGCATAATTAAACTAGCTCTACCCTTTGCTCTTTAGAGAGCACTCATATTTCCTTATCAGACCATCTCTTTCAAAAACCAAACTCACCTTTTGGCTCAAAACCACCTCAATACCCTGCTGAAAGTATTAAGTTGCTTTTACTAATACCCACATAAAATAGTAAGATAAATAATGCTTTTCACAGCTGAAAGCTTGTCTTTTTCAAAAGTTGACTCAAGTTATTGGTGAAATTAATAGGTATTTGCATTGTGTGTTTGAGTCTTTATCCCCTTCCTCATTGTCCCTTCTTTCTAAGTAATGATCAGATGTTCATGATCATCAACTGCTAGATACACTAATCCAGAACATTTCTGCTGGCATATGACCGTGAATAATTTGTCTTCACTACATTAATTTGTTTTCTGTTTCCTTCAAATTTCAGTCATCTATTGCACTACAGCTTCTGCAATGCAATGCATTCACTGGCATATGCATGAAAGTTTTGCAATAACTAGTGAACTTTTCTAATAGTTTGTCAAATAACCAGTGAGAATAAAATTGCCCTGCCTTAATCCAATGTCAGAATCCAACAGTTTTACCAAGGATTCAGAATTCTTTTCTTGTGATTTTGGAGTGCAGATGATACACCATCTCATGTTTTTTAAAACCTGAAAAAGTGAAAAAAAAATGTTTTTTGCTAGATTCCTCTTTATTCAATGAAAGAAATATATGGAAAAAAATATGGGCAGAATAAAGGAACAATCAGGAATAAATTGGACATTGTACTTTAATTTCTTTATTCAATGTCACTCTATATATTAAACGTTTTTAATCATCTTCTTTATCTTCCTCTATATATAGCTGTAAATGCTTAACATTGGCACTACCATCATCTTGCCATTAAGGGATACAAATTTAAATATTTCCATTTTCATTTTGGTCCTTCATCAAGTACCCAGAACTGACTGACCCTGACTTTATTTTCAGACACAGACAGAATATAAGTACTAAAATAAGTCCTCAGCCCAGAAAGAAGTTGATATACAACTTTTTATCTGTGTCCTAGAAGAAAAACCTTCATTGTTGCCACATGCAGAACAGAGTTTTCATGTCAGAACTTAAGGACACCCACTCTCCTCAACACTTGTACCACAACAATCTTTCTAAAAATAATGTCCTGTTATTTTTTTCTCTTTTCTGTATCCTTTCTTATATTTAGCTACCTGGTGTTTCATACAGAATCATTTCTCATTAAATTTTGTCATCTGGTTGTTGTATTCTATCACTCTTAATCGATGGGGGTTTTTTTTAAGCTTTCCTGCAGAATCTGTACCTAAGAATTCACATTTAAACAACCTCTGTTATGTATGCTGTAAAACTTCTGTGAACACATCTTTAGGAAAACAAAGGGTAGGATCCTATAGTATTAGTCATCAAGCATAACGTATCCTCAAAGGATTTGCATAAAGAAACACGAGTACATAAGAAGTCACGCATGACTTTTTTTTATATTAGTGTTATAAACCAAGAATCTGTTCTGCCCTCCTTACCCTTGATGCCTCAAATTCCCTGTTAAACACTTTCGCCCCTTCCCTGTACATTTCCCAAATATGGTTCATGATAGTTTCTGTGGCCTGAGTAATCAAAATAGATTAAAGGTCAGGCCAGCTTTCTTTCTGTCCTCTCAGAATTACTGCAGCAAGAACCTATCCTTTCTACAACACTTGGTGCCTGAAAACGCCTTCTATTTTCTACTATTTTATGTTCAGCATCATTCTACTTCACCAAAGCATTCTCAATGAAAATATGTTTGGAAAGTAAGTATTAGTCTTTCTTGCTTAAATTCTTTTTTTTTTTTCTTTTTTTTTCTTTAAACCTGAACTCCATTATAAAGTTTCTAACTACAAGCCTTATCTAGGTAAGGAGGCATTATTCAATGGGAACGCTCTGCCTCGTTTGTTGAGCTATAGTTGAACATCATTTGAGAGACAGGCTGAAGTAATGGGAAATATAAGAATGCTTTCTTTTGTGAGCAGGAAGGAAAACAGGCTTTACCATGATTCCACTTAATTTTGTTGGAATTTCTGTAAAACACAGTATCTCTCATTCTTTCAAATACATTCCCTGACCACAAGACAACAGACAGAACTGTGTCCAATGTGGTATAGAATGCAATGTAAAATCAAGTTAAATGAAAGAAAAATGAAACAACATATGCATAATTTCTGAGCATCTGTTCAACACCACAGTTTGTTTCTTGTATATGAGAGAAATTAATGTAGGAGTTGGAAATACAAAAGTATGTGCAACCTTCATTAACCAGGAGTTCATAAACATAGTTCATCGTGGTTTCTGTGATTTAGATATTAAAATACACTGAAGGTCACTTGTGTTAGCACATCTTGTAGTCATATCACCATGTAACTGAGTGCTCAGTTCTCACTAGAAGTAGTAGTACTTACAATTGCAGTCCTGTGGAAACAAGATTTTTGGTCCTGGAATATCTAAGCTAAATAAGTTGTGGTCTATTATGGCCTTAATTTCTACAGAACCTAACTACTTGGACCTCTGCAGAAA
This sequence comes from Eurypyga helias, assembly GCF_000690775.1. Classification (NCBI taxonomy): domain Eukaryota; kingdom Metazoa; phylum Chordata; class Aves; order Eurypygiformes; family Eurypygidae; genus Eurypyga; species Eurypyga helias. Next base: position 30,754 of record NW_010258563.1, read on the forward strand.
TGGGCACGTAAGAACAACCATAACATTTATAGCAAAGTAATTTTTAAAAACAGAAGAATGATCACATTTTTCCACTATTTTCTCATCCTATTTTTCCTAAACTCTCAATAATTTCAATAGAGAGCCAAAAATCATCTCTGCCACCCTTTCTATATGACTATGCATAAGTTGAATTTTCAAAAATTACTCCTAGTTTCAGTGATCTCAGTTATAAATTTTCAATTTTCTACTGCTCAGTTCTGGGAGAGTTGCACCTCTATAAATACTATTAACTGTAGTTATTCCTCTGGTCATTTATCCCTTGAAAAACTAATTTCTGGACATCTAAAAATGAGTAATTAAAAATCACCTCCAAACACATAAAAATGCAGCATTAATAGTAATGAAGTAGGAAATACTTTATCAGTCTGTAATTACACCCATTTATTTAGACTACTAGCCCATTCCCAGTTTTGTGAAGAAAGTCTAAAAGCAGAGTGAAGAAAGTGTTTAAGCAGAGCAAAAAACTTACATTTTGTTATGAATGAGCTACAGAATATGAATTTCCAAACCACTAGTTTTACCAGTTCACTCATTTTTTTCTGCTTTAGAGGACAAAACACCTATGATTGTTCATTAAGAGCAGAATGCAAACACATTCCTTTAGCTATCCTTAACCTTATGTTTCCTGCAAATACAGGTGTCAGGCTGTCAAACAGCATTGTTGGACTGAGCTGCACACATTGATTGATGCTGCAATGTCTCTGCATAAAGGTATGTCTAGAAGTAGCTTTTCATTTCCCCCTTACGACTGACATAACGTGTTGCTGAATTGTGCATCCACAGCCATGGTAAACCCCTTCCCCAGAACTGGGAAGAGTCACAGTATTTTTCCCTTTAATGCCTCTGAAGTACAAAACAATCCAGTTTCCCCTGGTGATATTATGCTTTTGTGATGAAGTCTAGATTGGATTCATGCATTTGCTCCAAATGGTAGATTAGAGGAATACATTAATATTAATTTGCAGGATGTGTTGTAGGCTATGTTTACAGTAATTCTGTGATTACTCTCTGGTAATTGTGTACTAATAATGCTAGTTGTTTATATACAACTTCAAAAAATAAATAAGAAGCAGCTTCATTAGCAATGGACTCTCAAGAGCAATTTCATAATGAGGATAAACTTCCTCTATTTAATATGGAGAGGTTGCAGATATTTTCAGATACAGATAGGTGTAACAACACAAAGACAGTCAGACAGATGCAGTCAAAAACTCACAAGTATTTTTGGCTGGATTCACATCCACTACCTTTTAGGCATTCAACTGAGGCACATAAGTTGGGCATCTGGTGGTGTTCCACAGTCAGAAGAGATCATTGTAACGCTGTTTAGGCTACAGTTTGGCAATGAAATCTGAGAACAGAGCTAAAACAAAGTACTCAAGGTATAGGTCAAGGCTTTACTGGGCAGTCTGGGACAGGGATTATCATAGTTTTCAATGCATTTAAACATAAGAAAGAATCCAAAAGATTCTGAGGATTGGCATGAATGCCAGCCTTCAGCAACCATAATGACTAGAATAATTCTGAACACAACACGTATTTCTGCACCACTGTGTTAGTGGGGGCTAACTGAGCTGACTTGTAAAATTGCAGGTTGCAAACTGAGATTCACTAATGTTCACCAGTAAAAAGTGGGCATACTATTACATGACAAAGCCCATCTTGAAGTGACACCTGCACTCCTTCACCTACTATTTCCTTTCCACTTTTTCTTGGATATGCAGCATATTCTTTGCTTTCTGCACCAACCGGATAACTACTAAACAGTTGTTCTGCTGTGAGCAATTAAATAGCTGTCAGGGGTGGCAATACACGATGATGGATTAGGCAATCCCTATCTGTTTTCAATTTTGGTCAGTGAAATTTGGAAAGAACTTCAGCATCTTTGGCTTCAAGTCCCTACATTAATGCCAGTGATTAATTATTAACAAATGTGCAGTTATTATTTTAATAAGCCTCTCAATATGCTTACTGGGCTGTGGAAAAGCTTCCACCTCTCTTAAAACGTTTGCTTCAAAATACAGTCACCCGTTCTGTTTCCAGAACAAGCCTGTATCCACCCCCCAACAGGGCCTGCTGTGTGCCAGAGGTCGAGCATGGCAGTTTTATAAGAACAGTGAGAGAGGTCATGGAACAGAAAAATACAGTCCTTCACCTCTTATTCAAGTATGGTCTGGAGGTCTGGATCCAAACAAATAGTCCACATGATCCCCACCTAATTTGTTTAAAAAAATGATTATCACTCTCCTAGCAAGCAAGGCCACATTTTCACTACCCAGGGATTACAGAGTACCTTTCACAATGAAAGACCTCTGGCCATCACAGACTAGGCAACCTCAGACTTGATGGAAGGTTATTTTTATCTTGTCCCATTCCAGTTTCCATTGTATCATCCATAACTCCTATCATTCACTCACTGAGTGCTCCTACCACTCCTATCATGTTCTTCTCCATAGTTTCAGTTATATCTTTCACTCCCTTATTCTCTATCAGTTAATTCTTGAAGTAATTCCACTGGACTCTATGGATCCCACAATGTCTTAGCTGGAAATATTTACCTAGTTTAAAAATACACTAGAAATACTGGGTAAGGAGGTGGGGACCCAACTCTAACAGGTATGTCTGTTTGTGTCCTGGGTAAATGCACTGTGCACACAGGGCTGTCATTACGACTCTTCCAATTCCATTCCTAAATTTCCAACTGCTCATGTGGCCTACATCTGTGATACATAGTCATAAGCTTCAAAAGGTTTAGCTCCCATAAACAATTTTCCTTCTCCAAGTGGCTTTACAGACTTTAACTGAGTCTTATCAGGCATTTCAATATTGGTCTTGGAGGTGGTCCCTATACACCAGCTGGTAAACTGACTTCAAACTCAAACAGGCACTAAAAATGAAAAATCAGATGTAGTTCAGCATTCATACACAAATCAGGCACATAGAACTTAGCCAGTTTCTTGGCAAAACACCTGTGGGGCCACTGCATATTAAAAATGAATTAAAGGTCAAAGGTCAAGATTGAAAGGAGAAAAGATCATGTGCACTTCCATATAATCTTTTCTACTCAGAAAAGGAGCATCAGTTTCATGTAGAAATGTTTGGGCAGATCATAGAATCATAGAATC
>NW_010258564.1:0-16650 GCF_000690775.1 Eurypyga helias
TATTTTGCTAGCTGGAATTAAACCATGGCAGTGCTTCTCATGCTTTATGAGATTCTTTACTGACTGGAAGGTCATTTTTTAAGCATTTTGCCTCAGTCAGAGACATTTTATGTAATCAAAGGGCAGCCAGTTGTGTTCACAGAGGGGAACAGGTAAATACTTCCTGCCAGGCTACTTGTCTAGGCTCAACTCAGAGCCCCCGCAAACAGCCTCTAAATGTAGATCAGAGAGCACGCAATATGCAGTCACATTCATACAGAAGACACATTCATTCTTAATAAATAAGAAATTTCTTCCTTGTCCAGAACCTGTCCTATGCAAACTTTTGTTTTAATCCTGTGTGCTTAGCACAGGCAATAGATTTTAGACTTACTTCGACAAATCTTTTATGCCAGTAAACAATTGTAGATCCATCTGTAATGTGGGAAACCTTTAAATATGCAACCGAAATTCCCTTAACTTTTAATAACTTTATCCTAGGCCTTTATTCTAGATATTTGGAGAGCAGTGTGATGAAAAGCAAGTAAGCTAAGGTTTTGTTTCATCAGCCCTAGGACCATAATATATTGTACTGTCAATCTCTATTTAATATCTCCTCTTCAGTAGAAATCCTTGAGAAAATGTGCCTTCAGTTGTTTAGCTCCTGAAGTGTGAAAGTCCATGCCTCTTTGAAAACCAGTTCCCCATTTTTTCATAGCAAACTGAAATATTTATTGGTCTCAGTCTCCATATTGCCAAGAACTTAGCTGCAATAAACTGTTTTGTTCTTCCTTTAAATTTTCAGTATATCACCAAGGTTTTTTCCAGAGAAAAGCTTTTTATAATTTCATTTTGCACTATATTCTCAAGATATCTTATATTTTTTCCTCAAATATAAGTTTTATAAAATATTTAGCCTCATAGAATTCCTCTTACCAAAGGAAAGTCTAACATGCAGAGAATTGGGCTTGTTCATCCAGGAGAAGGCTCCGGGGAGACCTTATTGCAGCCTTCCAGTACCTGAATGGGCCTACAAGGAAGCTTGAGGGGGGCTTTTTACAAGGGCCTGTAGTGACAGGACAAGAGGTAATGGGTTTAAATTGAGAGTGGGGAGATTTAATTTAGATATAAGGAAAAAAGTTTTCACTGTGAGGGTGGTGAAGCACCGGAAGAGGTTGCCCAGAGAAGCTGTGGAAGCCCCATCCCTGGAAGTGTTCAAGGCCAGGCTGGATGAGGCTTTGAGCAACCTGGTCTAGTGGAAGGTGTCCCTGCCCATGGCAGGGGCGTTGGCACTAGACGATCTTTAAGGTCCCTACCCAAACCGTTCAATGAATCTATGATTCTATGTTACAGAGACTGAATTAGCAAAGTTATGATGGGTAGGTACTTTTAAGTAATTGAATTATAATCAGAAAAGTTGGTTTCTGGATATAGTCTCTGGGAGCTCAGAAAGTTATTTTTATTACTTCTATTCAGAGCATTTGTAAAGTTCAAATTTTAAACGAAATGTTAGAAAACTTGATTCATATATTGCTGATTATTCCATTTCCAGTCTTGTCCAAATAACAAGAAATGACGACTCACTACATTTCAGCATTCAGCTTTTTGTTAAAATAGCTTTTGCTATTAAAAAAAAAAAAATCCATTAGGGTTTGGCCTCCCTTTCCTTGAAGTTCAATATTTTTATTGAACTTTCTAATTAGAGTATGAAATTGTTAAATAATAAACCATCACCAATGGTCTCACAATAACATTTTCCATTGAAGAACAGGGAAGTTAACTGTAAAAATGTCCAAGTTGTACTGGGCAATTTTGTCATTTTAAAATGTGATTGTTCTAATAATAATATGAATACTTGGTAATGTTGATCCAAAGAGTGGAATACAAATTACTGGAACTGCTTTTAGCAAAACCAGCATTTCCAACCGCTATAATTACTGTGAGAAAATAGTAGATAATCTCTGCTACATCATGGCTCCAAACTTACATATTAGTGTGGGCTAATATGGAATAACATTTAATGTTTTCCAGCTTCAAATAAAATACCATTATCTTCACAATACATTTTTGTAGAGATAGCATGAAAATCTTCCCATCTGTACTAGTTCTGTACTTATTTTAATCTCTTAACAGGAGATAGTGGGATAACTTAGGGATCGTGTAGTAAAGAAGAACTGACGTATATGACTTCCATTAATGGAGCTGCTCAAAATATTCCTGTAGATAACATTTACTTTACCTTTTGTGTGTAAGAAATTTCCATACACTGGAATATAGAACAACTTATTTTAGTAATACAGATTAGTCTTTCACACAATACTGTTGAGAGTTATAACAAGTTGATAGCAATTTTCCAGAAATATTTTTCATTTGTTCTGTTGATCTGTTCATATAATCCACATTGACTATTTGGACATTAACATCAATAAAGAATTTTGCAATAATTAACTAAGAAGGAGAGAAAATAATAGAAAAAATAATGAAAATATTAGTGCATTATATGCACTTTTGTTATCCATTATCTGGGAAATGAAAATTAATAAGTGGATTTATTTAGTCTTTTACCTGTTGTCTGATTCACTCAGGAAAAAAAAAAGAGATCATGAACCTCAGAACCATTAGAAAATATCAGCCCTTCTTTACTCATTGCTAGAGTAGCTCAGCTTAAAGTTAAGACTTCAGATTTATATTAGGGATTAACCTTCATTAAAAGAGACATTTTTGTTTAGGATTGATGTGGCTTGAAGTATTTTCCTAAACTTAGTCACTTGCTTTCTGGATAACAAAGAATTTTGAAACTTAAGATTGAAAAAGCACGGTGAAATAGGACACATTATATAAAAATAGCTTAATACAGTTCTTCATATACAAGTTATCTTTGTTGAACTGACCTCCTTCAGCTGAGCAGATGACCACAATCGGACTGAAGGGACCATCTCCTTTGTTGTTGTAAACCCCAACTTTCACCTCAAAAGGGGTCAGAGGTGGCACACTTTCATCTCTGTAGATGAATTTTGAGGCATCTGAAGATGTGACCATTTTTTCCTTCCAGCCACGTGTTCCATTGGGTCTGAAGGCTACAATATATCCAAATCCTTCTCCATTCTGAAACTCTTCTGACACCGGCTAAAAAATGAAGTTCAGTTAATCATCCTACATGGTTTTACTAATTCAGAAAGCAGTTATTCAGTGGCTGACCATAATCTGGCCACTTGCATGAAGGTCATCCCTTCCAGCTGCTTTGTAGGAGTTTTTTTTTTACCATGAGTAGGATCACATAGGGACAATTGCTTCTGAAGAGGAACCTTTCAAGTTTCTTTACCTAATCACCATAATTAGGTCATTGCCCTAGGACTGAATAAACTCTTGGGCTCTTTATCACCCTCTTGGACTTTTATCATCCACTTTGTGATTAATGCTTTAGCCATCAGTCTATTAGAAGAATAGTACCTTCCATTAAACTCGTTAAAAATACAGAGCAACATATTGTTAAGGGCTCCGAAGATACGATGTGAATGACACTTACTATAGCTGCACTCTTGGGTTTTAGCTGCCAGCCTGTCTAATTTCTGAATCCAAATGGGGTGTCAAAACCTGGACATCAAAGTCTAGGTTTCAATTTGAGATTTAGGATATAATGTGGTAAATCTAGTTGTCCTAACTCAAACTGGTTCTTGGTGGGAAAAAAAAAAAAACAACTCAGTTGCTTTTTTCTTGTCAGAGCATCTGTGAAATTAGCCACTTAAACTGGGACACATCTGCCATAAGCAGGCAGTCAGCAAAGGGATTTATTTGTTGAGAGATTGAGCACTGCAAAAGCTAAATCTTATGTGTCCAGCTCAAGGATTTTTTTTTTTAATGTTAATTTACTGCCTATATTTCTTAAAAAGTCAATGGACTAGTTTAGGAACTAGGTTATGTTTAACAGCTCTCAGCATATTAGGCCTATTGGAAATGCCTATAAAAGGGTGTCTAAACTCCTTTTCTTGGAGTGCCCATCTTACATCTGCAGTTAATGAACATACGAATCAGAGCAGAGGCACGGGTGTCACCAAATCCTCTCCCTTCCACATTGCAAGTGCATGTTTCATCACCAAGCATGTCACTTGCATTTTTCTACCATTTTACTACCCATCCTTCTGAAGGTGTGCACTCTGCATCCAAAATAAAAAAAAGAAAATAATTTTTAAAATCATGACTTCAAAGGCAGAGGAGGAAAAACCAAGATAGACTTTGTAATCTAGTGATTTGAGTTGGAAAGGAAGACCCCTGCAATTCTTTGCAATACTTACGGAGTTGGAAGTAGACACTCAATAAAAAATAAATAAATAATAAAAAACCCCACAGCAGAAATACAAGAGAAGTAGAAGAGCCCTTGGATTTCACTGAAAATGTTAAAGAGACAGTCTGTGAATTAATGTTGTGTGAATAAAATTTTGTTTGAACCTGCTGAATGTAATTCAGAAGCCCAGGTAGGTAGTCTTTTCCTGAATTCCCAGAGACCCATATACCATCTCAGTATCTTTTCAGATTTTGAAGTACTTTGTTGAATTCCTATTGCCTGTGTAAGTTCAATAAGACTTTTTTGGGACAAGCTCAGATTGACTGTTCTAGAGTTATACTAATTTACGCTGTGGTTGTGCCTTATGGAAATTCAGTGGTTACACGAGACAGCACAGTAGTCTGCAGTGGGTTGGAGTGTTATCCAGTGCACTAGGACTAGTTTTTTAGCAGAAATCTCAACACTTGCTATTAATCACATGTTTTTCTGTGTTTTGTTTTATCTTTTTACCCTTTCTTGGAGACTGATTATAACTAGAAATACTTGCATTTTTCAAACAATTAAAAATGTAAATTTGCCCACTTCACAATTTATATTCAACACAGATGAAATGCCATGATGTTTTTGTAATGTTAATTTGATAAATGACTTTATGCAGTTTAAGAGGCATGTGAAACTACAGTGTGCTGCAAGTGTTAACATCAAGAGCAGCAGCACTGAGTGTTGATGGAAATGAGGTAATCAGAAACAAGGGGGAATGATTGACACCTTCTGCCTTGATGGCAGTTTGTACTCCCTAACTATAACTGAAGAAGAATCAGCTGTCTTTTGAGGAAAAATAGTACATGTATACTGCAAGTTATCTATGGCAACTGTTAATTCTTAACTGCTTGTTGTATCTGTACTGCAGGATGAGAAAGCCATGGGTCTCTGGTTTCTTTTGGAAGAAGACTTTGACCCATGACAGAGAGGGAGATATAACACAATTCAGTAGTCCCTCACTCCAGTCCCCTCGGGAACACTATAAACACAGTTAATGTGAATACTACATATTAATATATCATATTAGGGACTAGGTTTAGACCAGTTTACATTAGATACAGTTCTAGCCACCTGATGGTTTTGTTTTGGATTCAGCAAATTCTCTCACAACAGGAGAGATGCTGCTGTTTGTTAACAGTTACAAGCAAGCAGAAATCAAATGTCTCAGGTGCCTCAGGTAGCTGCTGTTGGGGAAGATGGGCATGCCAAGAGAAGACAGCCTCTTTAGATGTCCTAAAATTTACCATTTTAAGCAGTTAGTAAGAATTCTGTATGGCTTTTACCAACTGAGTCCCTCCTAAAGTTAGCTAGGCTAAAACATTTTTCATTAAATTCCCATGTCCTTATTGGATAGAATATTTCTTGGTGTTATACATATATATATGTATATTTTCTGAATCTGAACCTCCTAATGATGTATCTAGAAGTTTTGAAAATGCTTCAAGAAAAGTATCTGTTCTATTGTATTATTTATGATTATCAGAGAAAACAACTCCCACTCCTCCAATTGCCCACTGGCATGGTCATTCATCTATGTTTCATCTTGCATTGCAAATGTATTTTCAAAATAAAGGTCTATTTCAGGTCTTTAGTGTTATATTTTTATGAAGTACTTAAAAAAGCCCAAATCCTTCTCAACTGAGGTTTAAAAAGAAGTTACAAGGCTGTCCATCTCTTCGCTTAGTTATTAATTAATCTGGTGTAGCATTTACATAAGATCCAGAAAAGACATATCAGCCTAAGCAGTAGATCAGGAAGAAAAGATTAATGAATTAGCACAGCTTTGGAGCTGCTGCTAGGTGGGTTATATTCACCATAATGCCGGCTACTCAAACCACATGAAAATCTACATTACTTTGAAACTTTAGAACATATTTGAAGAACAGAACTTTGTGTTCATGTCTTGCCAAGATTTGCTGCAAGGAAACCCCAGCACATACTTTTTACTTTGCCCTCAAAGAAGTAAGCATGAAGCAAAACCTTTAATCAGAAAAGTCCCTTACCTCCCATGCTATTACTAATTCATGTCGCCTTCCACTTCTGCCACTTACATTAGCTGGAGGTGTCTTTGGAACTGTGAGTGAAAAGGGAAAGAAAAAAAACAACCAAAACAGAATGTCCAAGTTATTGAGTTTTCCCCATAGTAATAAGTTGCTGCAGAAGACATGAGTCTGTTAAATCAGAACAGAAATAACATACATAGCACTCTGTAGTAAAGAAAATTTTCTCAGTTTTAATTTCAGAGATTTCCACAGTCAAGCTGGTAAACTCAAACAAAACACAAGCTGTGAAGAAAAATAATATTGGAATAAAAAGCTGCTTAAGCACTATGTCTTCTGTAGATTGGGAAAAATTTTAATGTGCAGACCATCTAAGAGATAAAAAAGGAATTATCTTGTTAACATTTGTATTTTTTGAATAGGCAAGTCAAAATTAAATAGCCAAGATCCTGACACTTTTTAGACCTCAGATAAAATCTTAGGACATAAATAATATAACCCTAGTATTTTTCAGTCTTTAGTGTTGTAAAATATTTTATTTTTTTGTACATCTATTATTCTATGCTTTACCAGGGAGTAAAACATAGAATTTTCAGAAATTTTTGAAGTAACTATCCTTATAATTTCTTGCAAAATGCTGGAAGCATTACTACCCACAGTTCTTAAAAACTGAGACCACCATTATGGCTTTAAAAGCACATAGGAGCAGCTGATGAATTTCATTAAAAGAAATTATAACTATCATCATCAATGGGAATTGGGTTGTCCTAAAACTTCAGATATCTTAATTGTTCCATTGGAATTGCATAATTTTTTAACCTTACTTAGTGCCTCTAATGAGGCTCTTAAAATGACTAATTCCTGGAGATTATTTACTCAGAGCAGGTAATGCTTCCATCATTCTTTATTTGATTAAATATGTCCTAAGATATAAACTTTCTCTTTTCTTCCTTACAGAAGTACTTAGGTCATTGGTACAAATGTACTGTGAGGCGTTAGCTGTTAAGGTCTTATTGCATGCTGTTTAGCTTATTTATTGACTAGCACTGTGTCTTTGAACTATGCAAAGGAAAATACATTTAAATAAATGTATACAGTCCCCTCTATTTCCCGTGTTGATCATTAAAAGCTTAAGTTCAATGAAAGTGCTTTTTTTATGAGATCCTGGAAGTTCACGTAAAATTTCAGAATTTGTGTAGTGTTTTTTTTTAGCTCTGAACTAGTCCAGGCTCCTTTTCCAGTGAATGCAGAGTTTTTCTGTGGTTCACTGCATTCAAAAGAACTGTTTAAATAATGGAGAGAATTGTTTAGACTCAACTGACTGGAGACATGAACTAGTTTAAACTGACCAAATCTTTACATGGCAAAAAGTTAATAAAATTTCCCTTTCAGAAACAGAATTTCCCTCTGGATTAAAAAAACCAACCAAACAAACCCCAAATCCAAAACAAACCAACAAAACCATAAACAACCAATCAGTGAACAATACTGGGATGAATGTTCTACAGTGAAAAGATGCAGATGAAGCATTAACATGAACAAATTGTGGTGTCATCTCTAATGGAGCATATTTAAACCTTATTTAGCACTTTTTTTTGTTTCCTTGCCTTGATATGACATTTTTCGGTTAAGTTATAAAGATAAATGAAGTCTTTATGTAGGTGCCATGTTAGTGATGAGAATGGTATGCTGTAGTCCTTTGAAGCATCCAGTGTGATGGACTTATTTAACCTGCAGTGTCCTCTTTCCAGAGTTTTCACGTTAACAGCTTTGCAGACGGAAGCCCTATTTAAGTGCACAAATGTTAAAAGAATAAAACTGTCAAAACGATTAATTTCTTTTGCACCAAACTAAAATGTACGTTCACACAGTGAAACTCTCTCAAATGAATAACCATTAAAAGAATAAATGTGTCAAAGGAATCAATTTCCTCTGCACTGCACCAAAGCAGGGTACACACAGAGTGGGACATTTTGAAATGAGTAACTGTTAAGTGAAGAAAACGATTAAAAGAAAACATTTTTTGCCAGGCACTAAGGTAATATATTAGCAACCCTTTCAGCAGCATCACCTTTGTATCAGCGTTATATCTTAATTTACTCACTAATAGACTAAGTTTATTGCCATGCAATTAGTGACTTCCTAAACTTTAGGTTGTTAATTCTCAGCAGTGACACTCATGGAGATGCACTTGCGTCCAATACGCAAGTATGATGACTAAACTTAGCTCCTGGATACAGGATCCATGTGCTGGGAGGTCAAGGGCATTAGGACCTTTTTTCTTTAGTGTTTATCAAAGCTGAGAAATCCAGTGTTGCTTCTTCTGAATAAATACACCCCAAATAGTATCAAGGCACTCTTTGCTGTGCTAATATGTTCATTTAACAAGAAGATAAGAGAATGTCACCTACTGGAAAATTAATCACTCCTTGGCTTAAAACTGGTTCTTAGGATCATAAAATGTGACTATGCTTAGCTTGATTGTATGCCTGTAATTCTGATCAAAGCCTTCTCATTAACTCCTTTGCCAGCAACCTATTCTCACTTGTCTCCTGGTTTATTCTTAGACTGTAAGCTCTTTGGGATCAGGACAGCCCTTCTTTTAAGTTCTTCAGCTACAGGTAAGGTTGGGGGTTAAAAGGCAGGTCAGGTCTCTACATCATTGTGGAAATGAAAAAAACAAACAGTACTAAAAATATGTTCTGAAAGACATGGTGACATGTGGATCACAGTAATGGGTATATGCTGGCACAAGTTGATATTGATTACCTCCACTTAAGGCAAACAAACACAAATCTTGAAATTACATTACTAGGAATTTGATTTGAACAGAAACAGCAGAATTTGTGTCTTAGAGTTTTCCATTTTCATGGAAGTACCATGATAAGCTGAAAATGGAAGTGAAATTAAACACTACTAAAACTTATGTCCCCTAAACCAAAGTAAAAAAAAAAATAACCTTTAACATTTTCTCTAAGGGCATACATGACGAATGTAGTCCTCAGCAGCCATATTTGACAATATACTTAAAATATGAATGAAGAAAAGTTTATATAAAAAGGTAAAGCTTATACATGAAGCCATGGCCACTTGTTTAATAATTCATGTGTATCTTAAACTAAAAGTTAAATATACGTAAAAAGCACTATTTTTTTTGTTTAGGAAAAAATTTATGCACAGGATTGACGTTGCTGAGGGCTTTGTGTATGGAAGCAGTGGTTATAAGATGCTGAAAAGTGCTGACAATGCCACTTATGTATTTTAATTCATAGAATCATGGAATGGTTTGGGTTGGAAGGGACCTTAAAGATCATCTAGTTCCAACCCCCCTGTCATGGGCAGGGACACCTTCCACTAGACCAGGTTGCTCAAAGCCTCATCCAGCCTGGCCTTGAACACTTCCAGGGATGGGGCATCCACAGCTTCTCTGGGCAACATGTTCCAGTGCCTCACCACCCTCTCCGTGAGAAATTCTTCGTGATATATAATCTAAATCTACCTGCTTTCAATTTAAACCTGTTACACCTTGTCCTGATCTCTTAAGATACAGATGGAGTTTGAAAACCAACTCTTTTTAGCTGTGAAAAGGAATGGATGTGGGAAAAAAGGTTTGTTGACAGCTTGACAGAACTTCCTAATGTGGGGACCCGAGAAACAACACATTCCGCACATTTTTTTGTCTCAGTTGTTTTTCTCTATCGATCGATCGATCAATCGATTGACTGACCGACTGACCGACCGACCTACCTGTCTCTCCCTCTTGAAGTACACATCTGGGAAACAGAGGGATGTTAAATGAAAACCCTTTCACTATGTGAAAGGTCAGTCCTCAACTTCCCACCCTCCCAGGAAAACATGTCACATCTCATTTGTGCAGGAATGAAATGTCAAATGTGCCAGCACCTCAGAAGTGGCTTATACACTGTATTCAACTACTGGAAGATAAGGATGCCCTAACTGGTCTCAAGATGTCCATTTCTGTTGTTTTTATTTGTTTACTTATAATATTTGTAATTTTGTAGGAGATAGGATCCAGTTTTATTCACTGATAATAGTGTCATGCATGGCTGCTGGACTCAGTCTGAATAGCCTCCAAATCACCACATGCAGGACTGAAATCTCAAATGCCATGGCATATATATCAGAGAACCAATTCCTCAGGTTTCCTGTTACGTCTTTTAGTAGCACACACATTTGCATTCTTCGTCAATATACTGCGCATTAGTTTGAGCCTGCAATATTATGTGTTAGTAGCCTATGTGTTCTAAATATACCCATGCAGTCAATGATTTCTACCTCTTCTCCTTTTGTTTCTCCCTGTGTGATAGCACATTTTCTGCAAAAGCTTTAGCCCAGATAATCATCTCCAAATGTCACAGATACAGGAGGTTATTCATTTTTTTTCTAGAGCAAAAATAGTTATGATAATGGGAAAACCTGAAATTTCCTTTATACAGGTCACAGGCAAAAGACCACCACAAAAAAACCCCACAAAACACTGAAACAAAGACAGTCTGAAATACGTAACTTTTTCCTGAGACAGAGGCATTTCTTGTTATGCTATGAAAAAATTCTAGCTGAGAATAAGGGTGAATTAATGGAAAATAAGGACTTATTGAAAATAAAACCTGTGTACAATCTCCTGCTAATAGAGTACATTACATTGTTCCCTCATAAAATCAAGTTTGCATGCATGATTAGCAGGTTAAACTTTGATTCTATTCAATTTCTCTCTCCCCATGTTTCCCCATGAATAGATAATGTAATTGATGCTTTGCCCCCAGGCTTCAGATGCCCGACTGCCTTAGTGGAATGCCAGACATGTTTAAATTCATGTTATTGGCTCTTTTCACCTTGTGGACCTGTAAAATATGTATCAAGGCTAGAACTGACAAAAATGCAGCAGCTGGCTATAAGTTAGATGTGCCAGAAGACTGCAGTATTATCCATTCCAATGAAAGTAGCTATGAAAAGCAATCATGTTAACTAAATATGAACTAAGTAACAAGATCAGAGTTTAATTAGAAAATTAAAGCAAGTGGAAACCTGTTTATTATTCTGTTGATTTCCTTACACCATCCCAAGTATTGCTTCCGTGGGTATTTTTAGATAATGGACTAATATAAAATGTTGTTACTATCTTGAGGAAGAAGTGATAAAATAAGTGATGTGTGGGGAGAGAAAAAGACTTTAGTCTCCAGTCCAATTAGGTTGTGCCATTAAATTACAGATGCTGATTTCCATTTAAGTATAAAATAATGGAAGCAGAATTACACATTTTCTGCCTCTGTGTGTTGTCTACACAGCTATCATTCAGCCTTGTGGGTCTCAACTCTCACCTGAGCGTGAGCCACAGTCACTCTCGCTGCTGGGAGACTAATATTGCTGGAGTTGTACCCAGTGCAGGGACAGCCTGGCTGTTTTCACCTGGGGGACACATCTAACACCTCTGCAAATAGCCAGGTTACTCTGCCTAGGTCATAAATGAAGTGGCTAATGCCGTGCTCTTTCTGAAATACCATGTCCTTTCACACACGTCTTTTAAGAACTGAGACCTATGATATTAGTACTCAAGCCCATGTTAATAGAAATTTTTACTTGAAGTTTTCAGATAAAAGATTAGTAATAACGAGTTTCTGAAAAAGCATAGATTAATGGGTAATACACTCGAATAAATATTATTCTGTTGATTTGTAAAGGCATATATGAAACTCAGTGAAAACTATTAGTAGCTTTCCTGTGTCTTTGATTCTGGCTTCTGAAAACTAAACAAAGGGTGAAAATTCAGTCACTGAAAGAGCTGTGTCAGAGGGCAGAGCTAAACAGGCTCTGGACTTCAGGAATATCTGTAGGCCAGGAAAAAGTGTCTGTCTGGTGAAGCAGAACATGAAATCTCTGGCATTTCAAGAATGACATAAAAATTATAAGCAACATTTTTTTTGCAAAAAATTATATGTGTAACAGGGCTTTTTTTTTTTTTTTTTGTTTGTTTTAAAGCAGAGTCCATTTTGTTGTTGTTAAAACTTTACAACTCTTCGGAGGTTCTTACAAACTGGGAATTTTTATCTTACTATAACTCCTGTCTTTTCACTCCCTCAATAGAATAAAGGAAGGAGACTGAATTAAACTTTTTTATTAAAAAAAACCCAAAATCCCACATACAAACTCCAAAACTATTCACACCTGAAACAGAAAACTAATTTTTTAAGGACTTTTGAAATTGAAATGATGACTTCAACAGACTTCTGCTGTAGCATGCCATGTTAAGCAGGCACACCAAAGAAATTCAGCTTCAATCGCTCTGAAGGCTGTTAAGTTGTTTTACTGGCACCTGTCTGGATTTCAATGTCATGCTACAAAACACTCACTTCTAACATGATATTTGTGTAGCTCTAACTCTGATAGCAACGAGGTATTCCAAACTGGGAAGCTGAAAGTACAAGTAAACATCTAGTGTGGCCTTTTTTGAATTTGAACTAATATGTTACAGATGTATTCATCAAGAAGGACTGCATTATTAGCAGATACAGTGGTGTTTATCAGGAGAAGCCCCATGTTCTGGAGTACAGCTCATTGCTTCTTGAGTTAGACTATTTGTTCCTACGGCAGCAATAGTGGAGTATTACCCAGAACTGACTACCAATCACCATGTGAAAATACACTGCACACTGCATGTCTGCTCCAATTTTTTATTTTTTTTTACTGATCATTATTATGATTTATCAATTCATTTTTTACAGAGGTGAGTTTGCAATGGTTGCCCAAAGGAATATTGAAAATTAATATGCGTGAAGAAGTCTTTCATTGGAGTTATAGGAATATGTTTTAGTAAATACAGCCTTTGTTTAGTAAACACTGGGAAAGAAGAAGGAGGAACCTAAAAAAACTATGACAGCTAGATGAAATCTTACATTTTCAAACTTCACTTTGTGAGAAAAAGCATTCGCTCACAGCTTACATATATCTTATCAATTAAAATCCTCAACCAACCTTTCAAAAACAGTGAACATATTCATAAACCTGAAAGAACATATTCCTGGGAATGCAACCTATTAGAGGATAAACTTTTTACAGAATGTTTATGCCCTCTCTGATAAGTGACACCTGAATAAATAGAGAAGTCATTCAAACATTTGGGTCCAACATAATTTTCACTGCCAATGAAATATGGTACAAAATCAAGGAAAGAATAATAGCGGTGAGATAAGTTTGGTTTTTTTAAAAAATTAATTGATATAAAAGTAGCTCATTTTGCTTTATTTCATCTTCCTTTCCTCCTTTTCTTAATGGAACAAAGTACGTAGCATCTGAAGCTTCTGATATAAAGATACTGAGTTTCACACTGTGGGGAGCTCGCAGAAGATGAGGGGGAGAGTTGGAAAAGAGCATCCTTCCATATGCGTGAAGGGGAATCAAATCACTTGAGTGCAGTTCCGTAATTGCACAGTGGAATTTAACATCAGCTAACAACTACAAAGTTATTTAAAGCAGAAAAAAAGTCTTATTACAACTAAAGATAGGTTTGTTAGACTTCATCTGAAATAGTTAATCCAATTTTAGGTGCCACAATGAGAAAGACATTGATCAACTAGAGCAAGTTCAGGAGAGGCCATTGGGATGGTGGGGCTGGAGTACCTGCCCTGTGAGGAGAGGCTGGGAGAGCTGGGCTTGTTCAGCCTGGAGCAGAGATGGCTTTGGGGGGAACTAACAGCAGCCCACATTGCCTACAGAGAGATCACCGAGGACATAGACATAGGCTCTTCATAGTGGTGCAGGGTGGGAGGGCAAGAGACAGTGGTCATAAATTGAAACAGGGGGAGTTGTGGTTGGATATATTGAAAGAAAAATCACAGTGATATTAGTTAACTGCTCATGCAAGTTGACCAGAAAGGATGTGCAATTTCTCTCCTTGGATGTTTCAAAGACTCAATTGGACCAAAGCCCTGAGCAACTTGTGGAGTCAGTTTACGCAGCTTTGAGCAGGACGCTGGACTAGAGACCTCCCGAGAACACCTCCAGCCCCAGTTATTTAGTTGATTCTGTGGTTTTGTCTAAGAAAATCAGGAGAATGTTCTGCTGTGAATGTTTATGGGTGATGTATAGACCGACCAGTGAACTATGGAGCTGAGGCACAAGATTAACGTACCTTAAAAGATAGGAATTTTATTTCAGCATGAGAGAAGCAGACACATTTTGGCATTGCCACTTGTAATTCTTATAATCTCCCTTAATGAGAAGACAGAGTGCAACACAACTGCTGTATTCATGCAGAATATTTACAACTACAAAATCAGTTATACTTTCAAATTCAAGTGGAATCTTTGAATATATTCTGTATGATTAATAAACTACTTACTTACAAATTATTTAGCTGAAGAAACATCAGAACAAAATCAAAACTCTCTAGGCTTCCTAAATAACAAAGATGAATGAAGAATAATATGAAAATGTTATGAGATGCAGTTCTCTTCTGAGGCTTTGTTCAAATCTTATCTCTTATCTCCTTCTGCTTCTGAAAATGTGTCTCTCTAGCTGCCTAGGTATTTTTCTGATTCCAAATCCTTCTTTATCTCCCTTCATTTTGCCCAAATTACTGTCAGTGATTCCAAACTTTCTAAGACCACTGCAATTTTCAAGAGATCCAGATAGAATATACAACATTTTTCCTGGGCTCCCACAGAACCATCCCAGTCAGAAATATAATGAAATTTCTTTAAATGTACTAACAGTTCATGGTAGAATGTGCATGACAAAGAAACATTTTAGAGCACAAGGTATTTCAAATTACGCATCTTACCATGGCTTCTCTATCTTGCTGAAAAGAAATCTGTGCACCTTCAAGGAGAGAGTTATGAATAAGAGGGGAGAAGCTGCCTGGGAGAAGTCGTGTGCAGAGACTGAGAAGCAGCCTGCAATCGAAGAACAGTGGAAGCCTGACAGAGGGCAGGCAGAATGGCTTATATGGAATTTGAAGAGTAAGGCAGACTGGATGGAGTAAGACAGCAGGGAATGGGTTTATTTGAAATTTCTGTAAATTAAACAGTGTTCCTGTAATTAAAAGAAACTGTCTCCCTATTACAAAGAATATCACAATAGAACAGTGATGACTGAATACACAGATATGTACCAGGGAGAAGAATAATTCTATTCTTATATTAAAATAGTTCTTGCTTCTGGTAGTCCTGGAAAAATAACATTTAATCCTCTTCTTACCTGCTTCATTAGTTCTGATCACTCGCGATGGTGCACTTGGGTCTCCAGTCCCAATTTTGTTGGTTGCTACAACTCTGAACTCATACTCCACCCACGGGTTCAGGTCAACAGCCATAGCAGACTCCATGTCACCACTTATCACATCTGGAACTGCAGACAGTAAAGAAATGTGTAGGTCACTCAGGAATCTGAAGCTCACGTGCACTTTGCCAGTGGCAAATGGACTTTGTGACACAATATGGCCATTCAAAATGATAGACATCAAAGATCTAATATGTCAGAAATCACAGCTAGGTTTTTGGCACTGTGGTACTCCTGAAAAGACACGGATTGAAGGATATAAGGGAGAGCTTTCTGTTTATTCACAGATGCATCATGGCAGGTGTCTTTGTGCTGTCCTTTCAGAGCTGTTGCTAAGTAACGTGAAAGGAATGAAAAAAGGAAAAAAAAATCAGTGTTTTTAATTTATCATTGTTCTCTTAAGAGTATCTGTTCCTGCAGTTGCCAGTGGTTATTATTGTGATGAACAAGAATTTTGAACAGTCTACTTGTGCTGTTTGAAAGTTTTTCTCACCTGTTTTTACGGTCTGCCAGCCAAGAGAAAATGGACTGCGTGCTTGCAGGTTGTAGAGGGAGATAGGGCTGTGATTATCTGCCCCAGGACTCCAGGAGAGTGTTGCTGTGGTGTCTGTAATTTCCTCCACTATTACAACCCCTGGGGGACCAGGAGGACCTAGAAATAAAGTGGAATAATCAAACTGACCACACCATCATCGTGGATGAGCAGCAATAATACAGGAGATGCAGTCTGTAGGGACCAGGTGGAGTTCAATATCCATGAAATACAAGGGCTAAAATGCACACTAGTACATCATGGAGAAACCTCATTTTCATGATTTCTGCTGGTAAATTGTGATTGTGTCTACTCTTTAAATGCTGCGTGGGTGAACATCAATTAACTCATCAGAGTGACAGCAGAACAACTAGAAATAGAAACAGACAAAAAAAAAAATCCTCCATTATAATTGTTCTGAACCTAAAATTAAAGGAAAAAAAGAGCAACTTTAAGAAGCAGGCAGGCTAGACTGAAAAGTTGCAATCACATTGTCTCTTTGTGTGAGACTTGTCAGCAGG
>NW_010258564.1:16662-55052 GCF_000690775.1 Eurypyga helias
ATCACAATGAAGCACAGGTGGATGTGCTTCTTGAAGAACAATAATGTTATTAGTAACTGAATCAAGAATACAGCATTCATCCTTTTTCTCAGATTCACTCATTCAGGGAAACTGTCTGGATTACTATCCTGCTGGAAGTCCATTAACTGTTTGATTGAAAGCTATTAAACCCAAACCAAAACCCAAGCTGAAATATTTTGAAGGTTGATAATTACTATGGCTCCATTAAAAACAAACAAAAATCCCACAACTTCTTGCCTGAGAAATAAAAGAATTATTTATTCCACTTAGCTGCACCAAATGAGAATACGCCAATCACCATTTGTATAGGGCATGTGACTGATCCAGTGACTGAGGTCTCAGGTAGCAAATATGACTTTGCAAAGAAAATTGTGGCTGCAACATCCCACCCCCAATTTTCTTTAATTCTTCCTAATACTGATATTACTGGTGTTTGAAAACATTGCCCATTTGCACTTGCCAAACTAAATTGGAGACAGGGTTCTCCTGGTTCAGGATCTTTTACAGTTGTAACTAGATGTTTAGGGGAAAATGTACATATTTGTCAGATATAGATGCAGAATAAACATTTCTCTTACATATGTGTGGTTTCTTATACTTAAAAGCTTATATAAGTCCTGAAAGAGAGGACTTAATAATCCAGTAAAATCTTAATATTAATAATAGCTATAATTATTTATGACAAATCCAGATTCTGTTGACAGCCAAGACCCTTCTGATCCTTTTCCATCCTCCTGGTCTTGAAGGTTGAAGGCTTGCTCGTGCTCCTCCTAACTAGATGGAGGACTGTGAAATCAGAAATTCACTACTGGACACTTTCTCCCAAAATGAAACTGGGGGAAGGGTGATGATGGAAATGACTTTAATAGAAAGCAATTGCTGCTACACATTTGCGGGAGCCCAGTGCTGTTTGCCTGTATCCTTAGCTGCAGTGGAGCAGGTCCTTTGGACACCTCCATTCCCACGAGCTGTGGTGAGTGGTGTGCTCCCACTTGCTGAACTCTCAGAGCGTAGCAGCTGTGGATCAGGGCGGCAAAGACTCAGGTCTGATGCTTGACATGGCAGTTGTAGCCAGGATTTCTGCATTACTGAGCTAAGCATTTTTATATATTAGTACTATTTCATGCAATCAAATCTGCTGGCCAGAATCCTTAGTCCATGGGTAGAAAGAAATTTATCTAAATATCAAAGGCTAAAAAACCCATTAGCTGAAATATTTTTAGTTGCTGTGATTTTTTTTGTCACTTGCAGCTGCAAATAGTTTTGTATTTCATCTGATATGCCTTCAACAAAAACATGTTTACATGAGCTATGACAACAGTATGATCTGAGTTTTGTAATAGTTGGGCTCAATAGCTTCAGAGTGAAAGACATTGAATCCTTTAAATGAAAAGGAATTTATGCTATTCATTTGCTTCTGTTTGCTTGGCAATGATCTACAAGCATCTCATTAACATTAAAATGTTGGAAATATGTGGCATTTAGAAATAATAGCAAACACTAAAAAGAAAAAAAGAGGCAAATGAACATTTAAAATTCAAGGGATACCATTCCAAAAATGGAAGGAATTCAGTAATGTTTAGTACTATGAATGTATGACAGAAGAAGATTGTCTCCACAACACACTGCAATCCTCTTCACAGGAGCTCAGTGTACAGCTCTGGGTTCTAGGAAGAACAAGTTTTTCCACTGCCAAAACCAAGCTGCGGTGAGCAGCTTCAGTGCTGGGAGCCTCTCCTCTCCCCTGGCTCTGCCTGCTCAGCAGGCTTGGCCTCCCTGTGTCAGTGCCTCTCACTGAGTCACCAACAGTGCTGGGGTAAGAGGGTGCCACCCCTTGGACATCCTGTCACTCCTGGCCTTCTGGACTCCCATCTTCATTTGCAGTTGAAAGGTTCTTTTCTTCCTGGGAGAAAACATGGGAGAAATATCTGTTCTCTGCCTTCCTGCCTTCTTGCCAAGTGTTTGCTGTTCTTTGATGGGAAGCACCAGGTCAGGTCTTCGCCTCAGAATAGCAAGTCCTGGGGCTAATTTAATAAATAGGGTGATCTTCAATCTCCATCATCTTTTGTTTCAGGCTATCTGTTGATGTAGGAAAATACTAGTGAAATTTTTATTTGTAGCCATGAGGGAAAGTTTAAAGGAAAGCTGGGATCTTGATACAATCATATGCTTTTACTGGGTTGGAGCCCTAGGCCGAGAATTATATCATGGTCCCAAGCACAAACAAAATTAAAGGAAAATATTTTAGTACTTTTCCTCTATGACAATATTTCTCCCATGCACACCGAAGAGTTTCTAGGTACTGCATTATAGGCAAAAGAACAAACGTCTTGCTTATATTAAAGGATGTAAAATGTATTTATGCAGACATCTGTGCTGAATTCTCAATATATTTTGTTGTCGGAGTTCTTTCATGTTTTTTAAACCTTTTAAACACATTCCTAGGCATGACAATGTGTCATTATGCTTTCTGAGATGTGTGCTCTTACACAGTCTGCAGGATGACTGCTAAAAAGCATTTCCATTTCCAACAGCAGGCATTCTTTAAAGCGGATTAATAAAGGACAAAAGCCTTAGTGATGACAAATGTATGACAGTTAGCCAGGACCTGAGTGCTATGCAGATGTCACTCATTTTTGTAGAAATCTCATTAAATTTTATGCTTGGATGTAATCATTCATGGTGTCAGCTGGATGGCTAATGCAGAGAAGCTTTTCTCCCAAGGGCTGTGTTATTGTTCAGGATCTCTAAAACAATTTTTTAGTTGAGAATAGCCAATTGAGGAAAAAATGCACAGTCTGCTCAAATGCTCCTCTGGAAACTACACAGAAAATGACTGCTCATAAATGCACTACAGTGCAGTCGACCTTCATCGAGAAGACATTTGGGGCTGCAATAGACTCTTATGCAGCTCTAGGAGTACTGGAAACCCAGTGTCAAGGATATTAGTCAGTTATCTTCTTTCAGAGCAATTCCACAGATTGATACTTCATTTCAGGACATGCATGACTGCATTTTGGCAAACTTGTTTTATGTGTCTTTTTATTGTTGGAATGATCATCCTGAGAGGTCCTTTAGATTACCTGCTATGGTACAATGTTAATGTGAGAGTTCTTGAAATACTATTACCAATAATAGCTGTAGTCATTCAGTGAGGCAGTGCCCTTTCCTGTGAATCCCAGAATGTATGCTGATTTAGTCCACTGCTGCCTGACCAGGATAATTCTCACTTTTACCAAAAAGCTAAGAAGCCTGATATGTAGCAGTTCATAAACACAGAATTCTTACCCTGAAGGTATTTTTTTCTGAATGACAAGGTGTACTGGCTTGTCATCAAGATGAGAGGTCAAAAAAAAAGAGGGAAAGTATGAGACTTTAACTACAGAATAACAGAAAAGGTGCTTGATAAAACAGGAGCTTGACTGTTGTAGCATAAATCCCTTTTGCTCTGCCCACCTGCGGCAGATGATGTTTGCATATGGTAGAGAGGAAGTTGGATGTAGAGTAAATATGATGGGCACTATGGCTTTAGTGGATACAACGACATCCCCAGCCCCTCCACATGTGGTGTCCTGGAGCTGTTTCCGTAAGGTAGCTACATAAGGGCACTGGGCAGATGGAGAGTTTATATCCCAACCAGCAGCAGGATAGACAGGGAGGTTAGACTTAGAGTTGGAAGGTAAGGAAGAGGATATTCATGTTTCAGCCTGAATAGATTTGATTCATTCCAGGGATGAGGGTCAGCATAAATCCCTGGTGTCCTGCCTGAGAAGACCTTTGGTGGTATGTATGTCATGTTGTGCTCCTTTGCCCTGGAGACTTCTCTGCCTTGTACAAACCTAAAAATAGGATTCGGGCAAAGCAACCTTGAGAGTTGCTGAGTGTTGTGAGCTGAGATGTCACACTTCAGTCCAGAAACTCTAAGCTGGATCTTTGTGTAGTGGCAGCTGTGGCTTGACACAAAAGGTATGGACAGTGCAGGGAACATGAACGGAAATTTCACCTTAGGAGGAATAGCACCAGTAGCATATAAATTGCATTGTGAATGGCATAGCTAGTAGGTCCCAAATTGAGCAAGAGACTGAGGGCTTCTTTCATTGGCATGTCCTGCTGACTGCCTTTGGCACTGTAGGGCATCACTTGTCAGCTGTCCCAATTCTGGTCCATGCTGTCTCTTTCACTCTCTGCAATCTCAGTGTGAACACCAGCCCTTCCAGAACTACACAGGTCTTGTTCAGACACTGAGTTTGTGTACATCACCATATAAGATTTGTATTTTTGTACTTGTTTCTATGCATCTTGTTTGACTGGAGTTATAGGTATGAGTTAAGACGATGTTTGAAAGAAAGTGTCATAGGCAGAACAAAGGATCTTTTTTAAACTCTCTTAAAAAAAATCTTTAAATATATTAACCTCTTGCCCTTTCATGCTATAGAAGATATTATAACAAAGGTTCTGCTACAAGATTAGATTGCTGGGAATCTTTTGGTCTGGAATCTGTGGGTTAAAGGGCTGATGCTCAATCTACAGTAATATACTATCTTCTAATGCAGTAAATATTTCAGCTACACTGACATACTGCAAAGGGACAAACAACAGATTTAAACTCCAGCATTGATTCTATGCATTATGATGTTGTCAGCCAGTCTCTATCAAAATGTCAATCCTGTGCAATTATGAGTTTCCCATCCAATGCCTTGGCACTTTAATGGATTACCAAGGGCTGGGGCAGATCCCAAGAGGCAGTTTGTCATGCCTATCCTATTTTGAGAGGGGAGGGAGACCAGGGATGTAGCTGTACGTATGGGAACTCCGCTGTCCCCATTGGCCTCAGGGAGCAGTTTACTGTTATGGACATATTCTGTGAGTCCAATTAATGGGGTCTGTACTAAGGGCATCTTCCTGGTCTTTGCTACAGCTCAAATGTAATTTCAAGGACCAGCGAAAATCTGCTGACCTTGTTTACGTTCCATTTAATAATGTTGTGTTTGATGGCCTCTAAACCCAAGTGCTTGTCTTTAAGTTTTATTGGCAATATCACAACTGAAAGGAGCAGTGTGGTCAACCTAACCAGCAGTTCCTGCGTTATATTTGCTCCAGGTCAGTGGAGTTCAGAGGAAACATTACTTTTCCAAAAATATATCATGAGAGTGGATTTCTTGCTTAGATTGGTAGTTTCGCCAGTCTAAAAGATTAATAACTTTGACCTTTTTTTTTCTTTTCTGACCACAAAATGTGTACTCTTAAACCACAGTTTGTAGTCACAGAGACTTTCATCCTTTCACACTACAGGATTTCTCTGTGCTCCATTTCAAGATCTTACAGCTTACAGGTAGCTGTTCGATCTAAAAGCTCATTTTACTTACAGTAGGCATGCACAGTGTGCTTGGTTATCTTTCAGTACACAGTCTTACAAAACATGTTATACATTGTAGAAGAAAGATGATTTTCATGTTGTTTTTAAGGAATCTTGCTGCCAGGAATGTTGTACTAATATTTGTATAGTTCAAAGGATTTTAATTAGCTTTGCATATGTTAATAATTTTCCAAGGGTGTACAGCATTGATGCAGGGATTTAAGAAGACTGGACATTATTTTTTTCTTCCTCTAGAAAAATACAATGTCTATTGATATCCATAAAAATAGAAAACACATTTTGAGCAATAAGAGTGAAAAGGATAATAAAAGCAAACAACAGTGAACAAACTATTACTAAAATACCTGGCATCTAAATCTACTAAAATCTGTAAGTATAGATCAATGAGATAGTACAGGAAACAGTTAACTGCATTAATGCTTAGAGACCACAGGTCTCTTTGTAACAGAACTGAGACCAATAAATTACTTATGTCTGAGTTATAATGTATATGTAATATATAAAATACTGTGTGTTAGATGTACTGAAACAATGTTTTACATGATGGTTGTTGCATAAAAGGAAACATGAAGAAATACTTTCTCTGCATTTTATTAATTTGACCTCCTTTTGTAACAGAAGATGGGACTTTTTTGTTAGCACCTCAAATTAAAAAATTGCGCAAACTTGCCTGGCTACTGCATTACTGTATTTCCCTTGCAAAGAGCTAATGGTCTTTTTCTCTGCTATGCTCTCCCAGACTTAGATACCTTGTAGAGTCAACCTTCACTACCAGCTACAGTTTACACTATTTACATTTCAGAAAGTCAAACATTGCATATGTTATTTGGGGACTAGTACCCCTTGCTTAGTTGCCAAACTAGAGATCAAGCTGCACTGTATCTAACACAAGTAAGTGGAGCAACCTGAAAGCAAGTTTGTTAATTTGGAGATGAGCTGGTTGCTCCATAAACTGTTGTAAATCAGTGTGTAATGCAGCATCAAGCATAAGTCTGAGTAGTTTGCAATTAATGCTACTTATCTTCTTTATTATAACATATTGTAAGCCAGCTTTGGAAAAGTAATTTACAAGTAGGAGTTAAGTGATGAAATTTATTTGACAACTTAAAGTTACCAACACAAACAATTATGATAAAAAGCTCTCATTTATTAAATAAATATTAAAATACTGGATACTTGGCACTGTTGATTAGGCACTGAAGCTTTCACAGATATAAAAAGATCCTTTAACTCCACAACCTTGTATTCTTAACTCAGTCATGCAAGAAAGGGATAGCCATAAAAAATGACCTACATTGGTGTTTGTGGTTTCACTGTCATATTTGACACTATAGAGGTTTATATAAGAAAAATCACTCACTCAGTTCTAAATGTTCGTAGCACTGTCCCCATCCACATCAGATAATAGTACCATGGCACATTTTGTAGCAGTGCTCTAATGTGCAAGAAACTCAGGTGTTCTCAGAAACTGCTGCTGCACCTGGAGTACTACTCACCTGAGTGCAGGTGAGAGGGATCTCTACCCTTAACAGACTATATGGAGCCTTACACTGATCTTTGTGAAAACGTTATACTGATGTGTGACATTCCCAAATCCCACTAATTTTCTTTGCTGAACTGTACAGACACTTTTCTAAGCCAAGCTTCCAGATCTGAGAAAGAAAGAGCAAGGAATATATAATGCCTGGTTTTGGTAGGAGATGTTTTTCTTAAGCTTTTCCTTACTGCAGCCTATGCAAAGCAATACTTCAGATGACTTAATCAGAAACTGTGTGTTTCAAGAGTAAAGGGATACTTTTTGCCAAAAGTGAATATAAGAAGTAGCGTTCTGCTCTTACCTATGAGTTCTGCTGGTGTTCTTCAAAACCTCCTTGTCTACGAGTAACAGATTTTGTATTGATTAATTAAACACAAAGTGAACAATACTGTTGACCTTTTTTAAGTAGTTGATTGGACCAATGTAAGGTAATAAAGGTTATTCCCTTCACGGTGTAAACCTTTTTTGTGACAGAAGTATTTGGTGTTTTAAATGTGTCCACAGTGAAACATGGTGTAAGAACAGGATCATGAAGATATCCTTTGTAAGGAAAATATGAATGCACAGATTGCTTTTAATCTCTACAGCATAATGTGTAAATAAGAATATAATAAGCCCTTTTTGGAAGACAGTCTTTAAAAAACAAATTAACTTCACAAGCAGGCCTTGTCTTGAGGAAACCTGACACATTGCTAGCTAGAAGAGCACCTGAGACATCTGTGAGATGCAAGTCTCCTAACTGATACTTGGGTGTTTGGTAACCATGTTTGTGATCATATCATTACTGTCAGAACATGACAAGCATAGTTATCCTCTGTTAGAGCCTTCTGCTTTGGTAACCACTTCTTTGTGAAAAATCAGCATAGAGACTGCACCGCTACGGGTGTGTCAGTGAGAGATAGAAAACCTTCCAAGATGAAACATTCTGCTATTATGCTTCTCTGCTACTTAACATTCACTGAAAGTTGAAGATCTGGGTGGATAAATAAAGGCTGGTAGCCAGACAAAGCATGTGACATGGGAAAACTATCCTTGGACAGATGTCAAGTAAGGAATTGACATTCATATACATCATAAATCCCTTCTGCTTCTTAAATGGTTGATGACTTCATGTGCTGGGGAAAACTTTTGTTGACTGTGTGGTGAATATCTATATTCTCCCGTAAACATCCTTGTTTGCATGGCAAACAGCTATTCTGCACATATTTTCCTTGGGTGAGCAAACAACAGAAGGAATAAATGAAGTGAAATCAGACAATGACTTGGGTGTCACAAATATAAGTACATAGCTGTGATTGTTGTTGCATTCATTCACTCCACTAAAACTATTTCTTTGACCATGAAACGTACATAATTCCTGTTGTGGGATTCCTCTGAAGTAGCAGATTTGTGAGGGGCCCTATGTGAAAAGTTATTTTCTCTTCTGGATGTCCTTGAGCTGTGTCAGCCTGTGCTATGTGCCTTCTGCTCCTGCTATGAGCTCTGATGACTCTCTCCCAGAAACTCTTGCAGTAGCATTTAAGGCTTTACCACTCTGCTTCATTGCCCTGCTGGAGGGCAAATCCAGTGCAGAGGGTGCATGACTGTTATTTAGCTTTTCCCTTTCCCAGTACACACTTCACTGTTCAGCTTAAGCTGTGGACAATGGGTCCCCTGAGGACTATGTTTGTTTTGTGGGCAGTAATCAGCTCTATGAAAGAAGCAAGTATTTGAGTTGCTGGAGATAGCATAATTGTGCCCTACACAGACAGGCTCTCATTTGCTTGTCTCCTGACTTCTGTGCTCCTGGCTACTCTGCCTCAGAAAGGGGGTTGAACACATCTTGACCCCACCTAACCTACTGCCTGCACGTACAGCATGCTCTTCAGGACAGACAAGTGTGATTTTGAGGCTGGGTCTGATACAGCTAAAAAGAGATATCCTACCTCATAGATAAGCATTGCAGTTACTGAACCAAACTTAAGTGGTTGGCATCACCTCCTCTCCTTTAAATCAATCCTGGCCTTTGAGTTGAATCCTCTCCCTCATCCTTCCCATATTCAGAGAGTAAAGGACCTCTCTGGGGACTTCCATGGAGTTAAGGTGTTTATCTAGATGCGATGGTGGGTCTCAGATGAATAATGACTATGGTTTATTTTTTAAGTGCCTAGTAATAAGAACCTGTGGGGATTAAATTTGTAGAACCATATTTTGGAGAGGAAATGCTTTTGCAAGTTAGGTGGTAGCCTACTTGAAAATAAACAGATGATGTCAGGTATGGACAGCAGACCTCTGACGGTCACTCTTGACTAGCATGAGACTATGAAATGCTTCTCATTCACAACCTATTCCAAGATCAACATGCAAGACACTTAAGCTGGAAAGCTAATGTACTGCCTGACAGGTCCAGCTGCCAGCAGAACATCTCTTCCTAATGGAATCCGCATCATTGGCGGCATTAGAAAAATGAATCAGAAAGGGAAAACTAAATAACTTGTGCATGAAAACCAGCATTCAAACAGCAGAGAAATTACTAGGGATCAATAAAAAGTGTGGGTTTTTGGTGGGTTTTTTTTTATTATATATAATTTAGTCACATTTTCAAAGCACTTAGAGAAGTATTTAGGTTTTGTTTTGAGTAGTAGGTTCTGACAGGACTTCTGTCTTTGTTTTACACAAATGTGAACTAGAATATCTTTTCATATGTGATTTTGAAGTGCTCCTGAAGGAGGATCACTAGATAAAAATCATTATGGAAATCATATTAGGCATGTTTTTCACTTCAATTTACCTAAAATGAAGCACTTGGAGGTAGTGAATTTGAAAATGTTTTTTTTTTAAAAATCTACAACCCATTGTAGAAATTTGCAGAATAGAAACTTGCTGCTGTCTTAATTTTTTCTTTGTTCATGCACATACACACATATGCATACATACGCAGTAAATTAAGAAATCTTCTTGCACCATTAATTACCTTCTTGTAAGTAATTAGACTCAAAAGAATTGAGATTTATTTGGCACTATTAATTCTCTATTTTTCAGATTGTCCTTCACTGGTGACATTTTTTGAATTTAACTTCCAGCGTATAACACAAAGCAAAGAACAAGGGCAAAAACAGTGACACAGTTAGTTTCCTGGCTATATTCAAGGGAACTTCCAGTAGAGCAACTAGGAAGAATGGTTTCAAAAAAGATATATATGGTTTGAGGATACTCCATGCTTTCTGCACAATAAATGACACTGAGGCATTGCAATTTCTTGAAAATGCAGTGGTGAATGTCTGTCTGTTGAAGAACAACATGATAGTTATAAGCGATAGGACTCTGCAAAGAGTTTGCTTCTTTTTCTTCCATCTAAAGAGGCTCCAGCAAGGTATAGCTGTCTTACAAGATACTTGTAATGAAGTTCTAGAAAACTATCCTTTGACTTGAAAATAATGTAGCAGTTGGATACGTAATTCAGTATAAATTTAGTCAGCTTGCTAATAGAAATAATTCTGATGTTCCTGAATATATAAATAAGGGAAAATTAGATTATTTTAATTTATTCTGTATGTCTAATTTATTTCCTGTAGAAATAGTGTAAGCAGATCAATATTTTTGAGTACAAACTACAATGATACATTAAAAAAGGCAGAGGAACCTTAAAAATATAACTAATGATTGAAATGCTGTGGTATGCTGGTATGACACTATCAGCATTCAAGACTGGCAATTTCTGCAGAGGCAAAAGGAGAGAGAGTAAGGTCAGAACAAGGATGGATGTGCTGGAACTTTGTTTGTGCCGGTACTTCTAAGAGTTCAAACAAAGCTTCTGCTATCAGTTTGGCCACGGGCTGTAACATTTAAAACACAAAGAAGTTTTATAATATGAATAACATGAAATTATTTCACCTAGAAACTATACTGGAAATAAAGAATAATACAGCTTTGGATTTCAGACTTTACTGCATAGTGACAATGGGTTTTCTTCATAGATGATGACTTCCTCTGTCAGGTGGAATTCTTCAGGGTTTACTGAAATATTTATTGAAACATCTGCTGCTGCTGGTCTCTTCTCCTGAGCTATGTCCGGTATCTCCAAAACCTAAACTTAAGAAGTTTGAAAGGTTGTGCAATTTGGGATTATAAGGCAGTATCAAATTGCAGACCACTGAGTGCAGTCCATAAACTGAGGGGAAAAAAAAGAATTAGAGATACTGAAATGAAAATGAAATGCTTGTAACAGTCTAAGGAGAGATAGATTAGATTCTCCTAAATATTTTGGATTTTTGAAATGCTCAATTCTATAATGAGTAAACATTAGCAATTTTGCAGTGAATATGCCTTAAACATTTTCTGCAATAGAAAGTAAACCATCCTACATTTTTTGGTCAAAGCAATACTGACATTGTAGGATCATATTGCCCTCATTTGCCTAAGTTTAACGTATATCTTAAGGAAATTAACTAATTCAGGAAACCAACCATATCCTATAATTTAATGAAAACTGAATATTACGTCAAGACAAAAGCAGTCACACAGTACAAAGCATTTTGTTAAAACAATGCAAACTTTTCTTACTGTATCCTATAATTATCCAGTCACACAAACAAGCAAAGGAGAACATTGTAAGCAAAGTATACTTGAAGTTAAT
This sequence comes from Eurypyga helias, assembly GCF_000690775.1. NCBI lineage: Eukaryota > Metazoa > Chordata > Aves > Eurypygiformes > Eurypygidae > Eurypyga > Eurypyga helias. The sequence continues at coordinate 28,213 of NW_010258564.1, forward strand.
ATTCATTATGAAGCAGTGATAGTTTTCATTTCATCAGCAAGGTGGCATGGTAATGAGACACCCACATACATACATCCTGCTTACAACACCTTTTTTTTTTTTTTAACCTCAAAACTCTTCCTCAGAGAACCATTTATTTTCTACGTCAAATTCAATAAACTCATTTATATAACCAGTATTCTTAAAAAAAAAAAAATAATTGTAGCCAGCTTGCAGTATCCAATATAACTGTAAACTAAGAGATTTTTTTCACTAGTAAATTCAACGGCATTAAAGTTGAGGTTGCCTGGCCTATTCATAGAGCCTCCAGCTCTTGTCTTAGAGAAGTATAGGTAACACATAAGGTCTTGTGTAACCCACAAAGATGAATCAGATTTCATAAGGCAGGTAAAATGACATTACATGGCTGTGTTGAGGCAACTGAATATCAGCATCCCAATAGTGCCATAGCTCACAGAAATCTGATGGTCCTCAAAGTGACTTTATGGAAATATTGAACAGCTAGTTTCATCAAAATGTTAAGAGCCCTGAAGTCAGCCAGCAACATTCTTTATCATTTAAAGAGCATATATTTGTCCTAAAAGTGATGGATATGAAAATATCAAATCTAAAGATGTGGTGGAATGTAGTAGAATAAGTAGTTTTGAAAGATTATCATCTCCAAATTATTTATTTTTTTTTATTTTTAACCTGGAGTTTTTCAGATGTTAATGAAAGTTCTACCTTGATTTATTCTTTATAAACATATATAAACCACAGTAAGGCTACCCAGCTGGGCTACCTAGCAGGGATTCATCTATCTTGACATCACAGGACCCACCAGTTGTAATGCCAGTAAGTGGACTGTAAATCCTCAAGTCCCATCAGGCTTTGAACAGAGGTGGGCAAGCACACACACCTGAGTAGAGCAGAATGCAGAAATACTCTGCTTAATGGTATGCGCATATGGTACTAACGCCCTCATTTATTCTGAGCTAATTAGAATGGGGTGAATTAGAATTTATTCTAAGCTAGAATTTATTCTCAGCTAATTAGCTTGGAGTACTGCGTCCAGCTGTGGAGCCCTCAATATCAGAAGGATATAGACCGGTTGGAGCGAGTCCAGAGGAGGCCACAAAGATGATCAGAGGGCTGGAGCACCTCTGCTATGATGAAAGGCTGCAAGAATTGGGCTTGTTCAGCCTGGAGAAGAGGAGGCTCCGAGGAGACCTCATTGCAGCCTTCCAGTATCTGAAGGGGGCCTACAAGGGTACTGGGAGAGGACTTTTTACAAGAGCCTGTAGTGATAGGACAATGGGTAACGGGTACAAATTGAAAACAGGGAGGTTTAGATTAGATATCAGGAAGAAATTCTTCCCGGAGAGGGTGGTGAGGCACTGGAACAGGTTGCCCAGAGAAGCTGTGGATGCCCCATCCCTGGAAGTGTTCAAGGCCAGGCTGGATGTGGCTTTGAGCAACCTGGTCTAGTGGAAGGGGTTGGAACTAGATGATCTTTAAGGTCCCTTCCAACCCTAACCATTCTATGATTCTATGATTCTGTGACTCCTAATGTAATCTGGGATCCTGCAGGACAATGACTCTGTGTTCCTGCACATAATCAGGGTCGCTAAATGACAGGTAAAGCAACTCAACAGATTACAGGTCTGGGTCTAAAGATGCAGTCAAAATTTGGTGGTGACAAATCTATGTGGGGACCCCCCACCCGCCCCCAAATTCCTGTCATATTAGGGGGCTTTTGTTTCATTGTTAATAACATAGAAATGTCTGCATAGCTCCTCCTCTTAGGAAGAGAAGGTATATTCCTAAACCATTGAACTTGAGAGAATGGCTTGACCGTAAATTGAAACATAAAGCAAAAGCATTACATAAAAAAACACAGAACTCATCACACCTACCTTACACAGGCCTGTGAATGCTAGCTGTGTACATTTTAACTATTCTGGCTTAGCTTTTGTGCTATTACCTCATTTAAGACTGTACAAGCATTAACCAGCTGCCTTTTGTTCCTCATTGCCCTGTCTGCCGGTCAGTTCATGGTGAAACTACTTTCAAAGAAGGTAGGTTCATCAAGAATGTTTTCAGTAGTATGAAATCTGAAGAATGGTGCACAGCACGATGCCCTGAAGCCCACATGTTTGAATTTCCTGGTACAATGCTTTCTGGTGCCTGTGTTCTCTAGTGGGATGACGAGCATACTCACCCCTAACAAGCAGCTCCGTCTCATCCGACACGGTGTCCGCTGCGGTCTGAACCCTGCAGCCATATCTCCCGGCGTGCATCAGGAGGATGTTCCTGATCATTAAATCCGCAGAGGATGCTTGCTGAAACAGGGATGAAGTGCCAGTGTAAAATCGAGTAAATCTCTGTTCAAGGCAGTGCACGAGGGTATTTTGCACAGTGTGAGAAACTCATGATTGCAGTTTTCATTTTACAATATTTATATGCCCTAATACCCACTTTTGAGGATTATCAGAACACTACACTTATACAATTATTAATAGGGATTAAAGAAGAGGATTTCAGGTTTTTAATAACTTTGACTTTGCTTAAAGCACACTGTGCATATTTGCATACTCAAAGAAAATAACTCCAAATGAGCACAAAGAAATTCATTAAGGAGATGAAGAGGAATATTTTGGATGCTATCCTTAAGCATCCAAATAAGGGGTCTTTCTTCCATTTACCCTTCCTCTTCCCTACAATGCAGTGATATGCAGAATATGCTTTGTTATCTAATAACATCTTATAATAATATTTATTTATCTTAGTAATATATAGTGAATACATATTTTATGTATATACTAATACATATAAAATAGGCAAAATATACAATGTATAATACATTTTATACAATAATACAATATGCAGTATAACATATTGCATACCTCTTAAATTATGTTTAAGGTATATTGTATTTTGTATTTTATATATTAAGAATTGATTAACATATATTATACCATAAAATTGTATTATATAATATAAATTACTGTGTATTCTATACATGTGTTTATATGCAACTCCTCTGTGTTTCCCTTTATGAAACTTTTATTGAGTATAGGCATTTCCCTTCTCATATTTTATTTACTTTGTTAACCAAGCAAAGACTGACAATCTTTCCTTGACTGGCATGTTCTCTGTGTCATAATATTCCTGTGCAGTGGTTCTAATTAGAGTAATTTTGATCCCGAATGAGTAGAATTGTACCCTGCATTCAATATAAAATCTTATTCAGGGTACACTTATTGACACTTCTCTAGTTGTACTGCAAATATGTGACTGACTTCACCTAGATTTGTATATGCCTGTTTTTTGGCATATACTTATTCTGTGCTCAGGTAGTTTCACCCGATCTTTATCGTTCTCAATCATTTGCAAGTTATGAGCTCTCACTTTATAACCATTCGTCCATATGTGCATGACCTTGTGCTTTGAAGGATTACATTTCTTGTCTGTTCCCATGTGTTACTTTCATAATCTGCTGTATTGGTAATATGTCCAATTTTATACCATACAATTATAATTTGCATACTTTTTTGTCTTATGCCAAGGTCATTAAAGGCAAGATGAAATAAGATTGGTTCCAAGATCCCGTCGCCTATAATTTATTTTTTTCATTCTAGGCAGAAGGATTCCTTTTCAAGACATCTTGGCATATGATCTTCAACCAATCTTCTCTTCATTTACAGTTTTGGAACTGAACTTGTCATAATATTCCATGTAGCACCAAGTCAAAATCTTTATCAAAGCATATTCACATGCCGACAAGGAAAAGAGAGGTGGGACATCAAGGTTGCCATTGAGACTAAAGCGAATGTGGGCATGACCTATAGCTTAATAACCCTGTAGATCTAAGAGTGTAAATACAATGGCAGGGTTTGACCTTCTGAAGTGGCCTCGTTAATGATGTTTCTGGAGGGAAGATACGCAGACCAGTCAGGCCATAATGTAATTCCTATATTCTTGCTCTGGCATATCAGAAATCACAGCAGTGGAAAAGAATATCTCAGTACTCTGCAGGTCTAAATGCAGCAGAAGAGCACACAGTCCTACCAGGAGTCAGCTTCATGATACAATTTTTTAAGTTGTCTAGCACAGCAGCATTTACCAGCCATTGAAACATGGGTTGCTCAAGATGATTAGTGATTCTGGTACAAAGCCTTAGCTATTAGAAGGATAAGACCAGAATCAGTCCACATTTGTCCTCTCTTGAGGGTAATTTACATTTAACATTTGTTTTGTTGTTAAGTGGGAGGAAAAGCATAATGGATAGCAACTGTCTGATTTCATCGCTCAGGAGCTGTTAAAAATCTTGGCTGTCACTCTAAATTCCAGGGGGTTCATGACTGTGTGAATCCTAATATTCTTATGAGTAAAAATGTATGCATTTCATCTGCACACCTGTGTAACTGGGCAGCCAAACAGCAATTGAAAGAATCGTTGTTATAAGTGGAGAGCAGTGCAGTACAACAGATCCCCATGAAAGACTTAAATTTATTACAGCATAACAGGATGTGCAGCCAGCACCGCTTAGGATGTGAGTGTGGAAAGAAATTAAACTCCCTGTGTTTAATACTGATGGATATACGCTGAGAAATTAGGTTCTTGATCACGGGAAATAATGAAACATTTTAGCTTCCATTTAGATAAATAGAAGCTATGTTTGACAAGGATCTCTAAAAACTACCATATTACTTGTTGTTCAGTGTATCTATAAAATGTTCTTTATGAATTTTACAGAGTCTTCCAAGTCTTGGAAGACACATTTTTTTGTTTATCCTGTAATGGGAAGAGTAAGGCCACAATAGGTCCTGCACCACGTCATTGCAGCTGCTGCTTAAATTTGAGCAGTTGCAACCCAGTTTAAAAAAACTGCCAGCATGAATGCAGCAGAGACTCCATTAAGAAAAGTATCTAAAGCAAGAAATTTTGTCTTCTACTTTTAGTCTTTTACTGGAAAAAGACATAATGCTTCAGCAAAAGCAGAGACATACCCTCCCCTCTGGGGAAGACAAAAATTGTGTGACATGAATAGAAACAGTGTAGAAAAATCTCAGTTCTGGACTAATATGCGTTAGAAGAGCCTGGTATATCAGCAACCACGTGGTCCCAATATTATTCAAAGCTGAATTTAGTGGTGTTTAAATTTCTTTGTCTACATCTAAATTGTGAATTTATTAAGTGCACATTTTTAAAAGCTGCTGGCATTTCCACTGATTTTATGATCTTCTGTGACAGGGCATTTTTTGTAACCACTGCAGTATTTCAAAACAGCATTTTAATAGAAAAACCTATATTCCTTGGTATTCTGAATATCATATATTACCCATTTAGTCAAGTATCACAAATATTTATATTTCTTCAGTATAAACTTCCATTGTTTGAAGCGTATCTTGTACTTTACCAAAGCTAAGGCTTAAAAATCCAATCCAGTCAAATCAAAAGAGAACAGAACAGATATAGGTTTAACAATTATCTTCTAATGATCTTGAGGAAAGGTACATGTAACGAACGTTTGAGACCAGCATAAGCTAAGGACCTACTGTAACACTGAACACACTCCTGAACTTCATTAAGAAGTGAATAAATAATAATACAGATATCACTGCTATCTGTCATGACTAACGATTCTCTCTAGGACAATGAATTATTGTATAATTCATGTTATGCTGAAGAGTATCCCATTCATCAGGTTCTGGGCTCCAGTGCTCAGTGCTATGTCAATGTATTGTTCTCTTCTCCAGCATGGTATATTATCCGAGGTCATATTGTGTATGCAATAAATCTAATTAACTTTTCTTGTAAGGTATTGCCTGAAGTAATTTTTCACATGAATTGGTGCCACCTATACATAGCTTTTGCTTTTGATGTGGAGATACTTTCCCAAACTCAAAAGACTTCCATTGCCCTCATGTTGGTGATTTGCAGTGGAAAAAAAGAAAAAAAAAAAAAGCCAATTTGCAGGGAACTTAATTTTAGCGAATTAATACTCTTCAGCCATCCCACATTCTCAGGCAGTGGAAGTTGCATGTGGATTTTTTCCTTTAAATTTCAAAAAACCTATAAGGTTGCGAGCTGCTTTGCAGTAAAGGAACTTTTACATATGGTCTATCAAGTGAAGAGCATTGCACTTATTCTTCCTGTGAGAGCAAGTTCATCATCTTCAGCCTGTTGTTAGATAACCTCCCTGTTAATCTGTCTATTCATTTCCCGAGTTTTTACTTCTAAACCAAGAGGTCCATTTAGTATCCAAGCTCTCCTGTTGAAGGCTTTGCACAAGAACAATATATAATCTGCCTGCCTTTGAAATGGAACTCACAGTTGCACTGTGGAGCCCTTTCTTAGCATCCGTTATGTTCACTGTTTACTTCCCCCTACCTATTTAATGGAAGAATTAGACATTGGTTTGGTTATTGCACAATTTATCACTTATGTTCAAACTACAGAGACATATTTAGAAAACACATTTTAGGCTTAGGAACCTTAAATCATTCTCTTATTATATCAATCCTAGCTTTCACTTAATTGGCTTCTAATGCCATTTTCCACATTGGTCATGACACTTCCCCTCCACACTCCAACTGCAGTTCTATGAACGTAGCTCTGCTTTGCCTTAGAAAAAGGGACAAAAAGGCAAGGAAGTTCAAAATGACGGGTAGTCAATAGAAATGATGTGGCGACTCGCAGCTCTCAGCTTCTGCACTGCGAAGGCCTGGGGTCTATAAAGGCTGCCTATTACTTGTATTGAGGATTTGGGTTGGGAATTCAATCTGGACAACATGCAGTGAAAATTGTCTCTCTGTTTGGGAAGAATATGTCTAAAAAAGGCAGTGAGGCTATTATAACTGATCATGATTCAAGAGAAGCTTAAATCAATGGGAAAAAGGAGTGGGCAAACACTGACTGCAATTGAAGGAAAACTTTTATGATGAAAGCCAAAGGGGTGTTTGAGCCATTTCTTTGCTATGACTACAGGGGTTTACCAAGGCTTGCTGGCTGTCAGCTAAATCTCTTGACAGCGAGATGTGAAAATGCTTTCCTACAAAGTGGTTTCTATACAGAAGAGAATGCCTGGGCGGTACAAAAAATTGAAAAGTACCTAAACATTTTGTAGGGTCATAGTCTGTATAAACTAAGACCAGCAAAACAGTGGTCTGTAGTTAAAACAGATTGATATTTGATTGTAAACAAAAATTACCTGAGTTGTTAATGTTATCTTGTTCAGCTTAAATGATTATTTAAAGTATATGGGTGTTTTTACAGATAACACACAAGTTAAGTGAATTCCTGACTCATGCACTATTTTTTTTAATGAAATAGCCTTTATTAATGAAAATCAGTAAAATTAAATTAATAAAAAATTCACAGTGGAATCTTGATTGTTTGTCATATTTGATTATCAGTGGAGTTTATTTTTGGTGAATTTATCTGAAGTATACTAATGATCTTACAGAATAACTGCATGGCAATGTTAGCTTTGGACCATCAACAGTAAGTGAAAAATAGCTCTATAATAATGTTCTTTTAAATTATGCTAACAATTTATGTGTGCATTATGATGGATTGTTGGCTTCAAGCCAATTTATGTTCATAATCCATTTAGGACAATTTCAGTGCCATTTAATGCAAATTCTCAGGTATGAACACATCAACTACTTGCCTGTTTACTGCTTATGATTTTTAGAAATTGCAAATATTTAATCCGTCAAAAAGCAGAAGATTTTTCTGTTGATATAGTGATAATGGGAAATTATATTCTGAGTTCTCTCTTTTAATCACATAAGCATTCATCTTTTTTGGAACAAAAAGATGAAATTATTCCTATTGGTTTTGTTGTGATTAACGGTATGTGACAGTATAACAATGGTAGTATCGAAGTATCCAGGCTGATGCAGGTGGACTGAGGGATATACACAAATTGCGCTTTCCCCATCTGTAAGAATTAAAAAAAAATGGTTTTAAGAATTTTTCAGGGGAGGTGTGGAACCTTCCAGTGGCAGTATTTTTGAGCAGTTTGTACAGAGAAAGAAAGAATAATGAAAACAGTTGGTTTGTGTGAGCATGGGTGGTTGAAAGCAGATGTCAGAAAGCATTGGGGTGTTGGGTGTAAATAGGGAGGACTTTACAGCTTGAATTGCAGTAAACGAGTTAGATTCATTTTATTGGGAGAAGGCAGAGGAAGAGATGAAATACAATGAGTATCAGATGTCAAGTAACATGTCATGTGCTGGAGTAGTTTTGTGAAATCTAGGGATTAAAGAAAACATGGAAAAAGTATTGAAAATGGGATGGAATGAGAAAAAAAAAAGATGGAATATGAAATGGCAAGCTTCAGGACAGAAAGGCCCAATACACTCATGTTGCTAAATTCATGTTCCATATCTGAGCTGTTATTACCAGGTGAAAAAAGAACGAAAAGATCAAATAATATTGGGTACCTGTACTCCTGTTTAAAGGTGCAAAAAGAGGGAAAAAGAGACCCTGGAGCTCCACATGTGATTTGAGTGGTAATAGTGGTGGAGGAAGATTGCAGAACTGAAAGCAAAACCCATCTAGGACAAGTGTGCTATTTTGGGAAGACATCAAGAAGGAAGCGTTAAGAGCAGGCACATGATAGGGATTTCATTAGTGTGCTGTATGAAGAGTGTTTTGACAGCCTTATATAAACAAAGATTTATTAGCAGGGTCCATAGATGATGTCGCACATCAGCTGTAGCAAGGAAAGTTACCTTAGTGCGAAATAAACAAAGGAATTGGGGGAGAGAGAGAGAAAAGGAAAATGCAAAACTCTTTCTGGTGGCCAGCCAGAAGGAGTATTCTCTTCCTGAGGCTCTCTCTAGTGCAATAGGTGGCGATGAGGAAGATGATGAGGATTACTTTTTGCCTGTATTTCCTAGTTTGTACCCTTTTCTTTGGGATCTACTCAAAGAGCCTATATGTTATTGTTGACTGGAATGTTAAATAAGAGCAGTTGTTGCACAGGGATTGATTGTAAAGCTTCTGAGCATGTATACTATTGGATAATATTTATTAAATATGTACATGACCATTACCTGCTCTGCTGAACACTGCAGTTTGGTTTAGAAAACAAGAGCCAAAGTGCCTTCCTTGCCCTCAACATCAGAAGTATATTGACCAGTTGGAGCGAGTCCAGAGGAGGCCACGAAGATCCTCAGAGGGCTGGAGCACCTCTGCTATGGGGACAGGCTGAGAGAGTTGGGCTTGTTCAGCCTGGAGAAGAGAAGGCTCCGGGGAGACCTTATAGCACCTTCCAGTACCTGAAGGGGCTACAAGGAAGCTGGGGGGGACTTTTTACAAGGGCCTATAGCGACAGGACAAGGGGTAATGGGTTTAAATTGAAAGTGGGGAGGTTTAGATTGGATATCAGGAAGACATTCTTCATGGAGAGGGTGGTGAAGCACTGGAACAGGTTGCCCAGAGAAGCTGTGGATGCCCCATCCCTGGAAGTGTTCAAGGCCAGGCTGGATGAGGCTTTGAGCAACCTGGTCTAGTGGAAGGTGTCCCTGCCCATGGCAGGGGGGTTGGAACTAGATGGTCTTTAAGGTCCTTTCCAACCTTAACTATTCTGTGATTCTATGAAAGGGGGCAGGAGGGAGGGGTGAGATTCAGGCCAATGGGAGGTTCTTCCCATGAGACTCACAAAAACACAATTGGGGTGTGGAGGTGCATGGCCATGGCCACAAAACCATGAGATCAGCAGTGTAAGACCTGTAAGGTGGGAAACAGTGCCAGGAAGGCTCTAGAAAACACTGCCACAATAGCTCAAGCAAAAGGTTGTAGGATTGCAGGTGAAAAACAGCGTAGCTGCAAATGGAAGGCCTTAGTGTTAGGAAGGCTGACATTGATCACGTCTTCAAACGGTCGGCTCTGCTGTTATAACCCACTTTAACACTATGACAAGCAGTTAAATGATTCTTCACCGGCAAGTAAACCGGGTAAAGAATGGACTGCCATGAAATATCTTTCATTTACCCCAAGATTTTTCTCTTTAGAATGTTTCTTATAAAGAAGGGAAGGTACAAAATAATAATGAAATAAATAGAATAATAGAATAGAATAAATAATGTAATAATAGAATAGAGTATTAAAAGAATAAAAGTGTACTAATAATAGTGTAAAAATTATCTACCTGTCATGACTTTTTTATTACAAACATTTTTTTACAGTGATTGGTATTCAGGAATCCTAAGAGACTCACATTTTCAAAAATGCTCAGTTATCTCCCTTCTCCAAAGTAAAATTAAATGGAGGTGATGTTACTTATCATCTCTCTTCCTTACTCTTTATTCATAGCTAAAGCCACAAGCACCTGGGCACACCAGTTTACATACTTGTCTAATTCCAGGAAATGTTTGGAGTGTCCTGTTCTAATACAGCATGCAGGTGTGTCTATAAATTCAATCCAATCACTGGGACTGTTTATATCCTGGAAGCAACACATGGCAAAATGCATTATTATACATTAGTCTCCATTGTGTTTGGGTTGTAGTTACCAGCCATGAAACACCACACATTTCAAAGTTTGTTGACCACAAATCCTTATTCCATTTTGCACCATCCCTAGTTTACAAGAAATTTGTGTTAGCAAAAGATAAGATTATTTTTATTTTGAAACTGCTTCTGATCACTCAAGATTTAAACTGCTGTAGCATGACAAATAGGCAAAACCTGATAATGAGCATAGGGCTGAAATATCTGTAGATTTGCATTGACAGTAATGGCTGTGTTCAACCTCTTCTGTCAGCCGGAAAATAGTGTGACAAACAGTGAAACAAATTATAGCAATGAGGTTGATATAGCAGCATTACCCTGAACAGAAATTCTCTGTGCATAGAGCACCTATCTTCTACAGGATTTTTTAAAACTATTACTCTTTTCCTTAGTGTGGGGAGGGGCGAGAGTGTTAAATTAAAAAAAAAAAAAATCCCTATTTAATTAGCCTTGTTTGGTTTTATGTCCAATAAAAAGGAAAGACATCAGTATTAACAGCCCACTGTTTTAATTGATTCCATGTAGTGTAGAACTTAGTGGTGCCTATTTAGAAAATACTTAGGAAATTTTAATCTTCTAAAATATGATTAGAGTACCACAATGAACTAAGAAAAGACTTGAAAATGTAAGGAAAGCTGCAGAGTTATGCTCTCCCACAGGTTCTAGGTTATCAGATTGAAGTCTCCAGTGATAGACAGTAGTTAATGTATTGTCCAGTCTGTATCTACTGTCCTTTTCTAAGTGAAACAGTGGATTTTAATTCACTTCCATATGAAAAAAATGACCACTGTAAAATATAACATGACAAGTTGTGCTTATTGCTTCCCATGGTGGCAGTTTCAGTTAAGATCAAAGACCAAGAATATATTGAAACTAAATCACTTTCCTGAGTCTGAAATGTACTGATGCAGGTCAAGGTGAGGGATACTAAGAGCAGTGCTACTGCTTACCAGTCTGTGGATTATTGCAGTAAATCATTTTGCTTGGCTACCATAAAAACAGCACCCGCTTTCAAACAAATATTTGGAATGACAATAGCTGGAGGAAAATCTACTCAAAATATCAGATGCTTTTAGTTAGAAAAGGGATACCTCCAGGACAAAATTTAAGTCAGTAGAGATTTTAGAAAAGAAAATTCTGAATAGAATTTGGAACAGGACTTCTGGATTTGGCACAAAGAACAGAAAATCAAATACCCTAATAAAAGCAAGCAGGTTTATATTTTCTGTTCTCAAGTGCTCACTTGTGTTGCTAGAAGGAAATCTTGATAATTCAGACTTCTATGGAAGATTGTTAGCAAATTACACAGATTACCCCTCACAGACCCTAAAACAATGTTACTGATTCTTTTGGTAGACAAAGTAAGACTTTCCTAATGCCAAAGTTTCTGGGTGTACGCAATCCTTTGCATTTTTCTGCTACCAAGTGTACTGTGGAGCTATGCATACACACCATTTGGGATGTTTTTCTTTCCTAGAGCGCAGTCTGCAGCTGTCACTCCAGTGGAGTTTGGTCTCTTTTCCTTAATATTCCCTTCATGCACAGCTCTGTTCAATATGACATCCTTACCACACTTATCCTCTTGCCAGGTAAGTCCCCGAAGTACCTAAATTGCTACAGGTACTAAATCTTTGATAGCTCAGTAAACAACAACAAAAACACCTTCAATTTGTATAAAAATTAGTTCTCAGTATGAAAAATGGTAACACTTAGACTTTTTTTTTTTTTTTGTACAAAAACTACAGATATAATTTAAAACCGAGCAAAACAATATGTATTATTCAGAGAAGCTTTTCCTTTTAACTGTAATTGCTGGGGACCATGAAATTTTAGCAAATGGAAATATATCTACAGCCCAAATAAATGTTACTTTTGTGACAGCTTTTATAACACTGCATTAAGCATCAGAAAGTTCATCATACTTAACACTAGGTTCTGCTCCAGTGAAAGTATGAGTTATGCAACCAGCGCTGAGAGGTTGACAATGGTTTTGTTATAAACAAAGCGTATTCAAATAATGTTCAATTTGTCAGGCTTTCAAACAAATAAACAAAACCCAAACAAACCTGGACATTTTTTTATCTGATGAAGTATCAGTGTGTGCAGAACAAATGGTTGTATGGATATTATGGATGGATATTACTTTTGTTAAATGCACTGCACTGGAAAGCATTTTGTTCAGGATCAACTCTGGCAATTAAAAAAAATACTTCATTCAGAAATGCAAAATAAGAGATAATGTTGGAATTCTATCCAATTTCCAGTTTTCTTCAAGTTCCTTTTTCTGTATTCTTTAACCCGTGTCTTTATCACATTGTGTATCACTCCTTTGAAACTGGATAGAATAAAGGAAATTACATGATAAGAAAATCAGAAGAGTGTTATTTTATTTGCTTTCCCCTGGCACCTGATCATGCTTTTGGTTTTAACAAGGTAAAGAAATACATTTTCATCCTTGTGATTACTGCTACATGCTTATGTGTTTAACCAAAATGGTAATGAGATAGAATTGACAACATATGGGAATTGTAGATTTCTGCATTACCACAACTGCCACTTTTGAGTTTTACATCTCTCAAATAGTTCATCTTCATTTTGGGGCAATGCAAAAATCAAGATATGCCTTTTAGAGAGGGGAGATCTAAAGATATTTTAATTACTACTTTCAAAGAGGGAGAAAGATGTGTCATATAATGCTTCCAACAGCATTCAGAAAATTTCAGTGAAGATTGTCCTAACAGGGTCATATATTGGTGACTCTATTCTGAAAAAGAACGTTCCCCTGTCCTGTCCAGCCTGGAACATGATAATAGGTATTTTCAGCCTTCTTCCAGTTCATCCAAGCCTAGCCTTCCATTCTCTCTTTAGAGTGAAAACCAGAAATCAAACATCTTGACATTTAAATTAGGAATGCAAGTAAATGAAGCATGGCCTGACCGTCTCTTGTGTGAGCTGTCTTGTAAAGACAAAAGAGGTTAGTCAAGTCTAAAAATATCCATGTCTGATGTTTCATTTTAGCACTTCTTTAGAGTTGCATAGTATTTCAGTATTTTGACACTGCTTTAATAGTGAAAAGGTAGCATCTAATTTTGTAATATTTTGCAAAATATGTAATACCTTCTGTTCAGCCTGAATTTATTTTCTGATCAGTTGAAGTTTGCTGTTTGTAAAAAAATATGTTTAATAAAAAAAAAATACATGTGTGCCTCTGGAAAGAAAGATGTCAGATTTTTACTTAGCAAACAATTTATTTTTCTGTAATACATTTAGTAATTTAGACACTGAACATTGACTCCATTACGAGTGATTAATGCTATTTTCACTCAGCAAAGTAGCAGTGACTCTTTAGCAACACAGTGAGAAGAAAGTCATAAACTCATACTAAAATAGCTGGTTAAATCTACTAAGTTTTGGTAGTTCTAGTCATGTCAAGCAAAGAAAAGGAATCAGAAACTTCAGGGAGTTTTGCATGAATCTTTGTCTGAAAAGAGTTCCAGTGTGTCATCTCCCAGCTTCTCACTTTGAATAAGCCCTACTTCTATCAGTTTCAGGGCTTTCTCTGGTAGAAAGTAAATGAATGAATTCTTCACGAAAAATCTACAAAATCCTGTTTTCATAAAAAATAATGAAATTATGTAAAATTATCTTTACTTTGGAAATTTCCTAGTCTGAGGACTTTTCCCAGTGATAAAACATTCCCTTCAGCACAGAAGATGCTGAAATGCACTGAAAGAACCGTGTACCACATTTTAGACTTCAAATTTTTGAGAATGATGTAATTTATAATTGTAATTATAGTATGTTTTCTATGTTTTCTTGAATCAAATACTGTTTTAAACTTGAAATTATTATGGAAATATAACCAAATTAAACAAAGAAACAAACAAAAAAACGACAAACCCCACAGCATAAAGTGTATATAGTCTGACTTCCATAAAGGCAAGCAGAAGAATAAATTGATTGCAGCTGACAAGATTTTTAATGCAAAGTTAACTTTGCTACATTGTACTCAAATTAGATACATTATATTTTAAAATTTCATGACCTTTGTGAGCTTCATTTTTCTCTGTTAACATAGCATGGACATTTGATTTACATTTTATTAGTGGGAAGATTGGGTCAAATGACTGTAGATTCTATTTCCAAACTTGTTCACATTAAGAGATTACTTTTTACTAAGAAAAGTTCTAACTATATTACATGGGACAGGCTTGAATTACTTTGTTATACTGTTTGTTCATATTAAATTGCTTTTAATCAATGGATAATATTTGAAATTGGTATGCATATTTGTCCATATGATTCTTATTGACCTAATAGTTGCACAGTTAGAAGCTACCTCACGCAGGGGAGCTGAGAAATAAAGTATACTTCTTGCTGTTCAGATATTAAAGGATATGCTAGGCAAGTAGAAATACTGGGAGATGAGGGCATTCCAAGAGCCATGCTAGCTGTGAGAAGGACATAAATGTCTATAGCAGCATCCTTTCTATATTAAAATGCAAGAAGGATTTGATTCAAACTACTTTCTGTTCCCTTACAAAGACAATCAGATGCCTCACTAATAATAGTATGTATAAGTTTACATTTAATACCTTCTTAATTAAAGTTACTTGAAGTAATTCTAGTGACCTGTATTTTGCACCTTCTCTAGCTAGCATTTCCTTCCAACATTATTGAAACTAGGTAACTTCCAATTTGGTCAGAATTTGGTAAATGGAAAACATGTAAACTCATACATATTTTTATCAATTCACAGCACACAGATGACAAACACATGGTCACTTACTGCCTTGATGCTCTCAAAGTGTCCACCTTCTTTTTCAAAGTCAATTGGCTGCCCGTTGAGTGTCCAATAGAAAGTGACATCTAGTGTGCTGTCATGAAGGGCTTTGCAACTGAGGACAATGCTTTCTCCAACCGTTAACTCTATCTTCTTGGGAGTCAGTTCTATTCTTGTAGGTTCTTGAAACATAGAAGCATTAGGAACATTTAAATGGAAGTCCAATTATAGTGTATGGCGAAAATAATATGATTGAGTTCTGATTAGTCTATATTAATTCTTCTGACATACATCTATGATATAACAGCTGGAGTATGCAATATGACACAAGAGTCCATTGTTTGATAGGAGGTTAGCCCTCCTATCTTGTTGGAAATGCTTTTTTATTCTGCCTGTAAAATGCTGTTGTATGGTTGCCTGGGGTTTCTAAGCAATAATGTAATAATAGTAAAAAAACCCCACAATTATCACCAAAATATTTTTTCATACCTTTAACAGATACGGTTGCAATGATTTCTGCAGATCCAAATACATTTACACCTTGGCATAAGTACCGTCCTTCATCAGACTTGGAAGCATTCAGGATTCGCAGGCTCCCATGTGGAAGAATAGTTATTCTGAAAAGGATAAATATATAAATATATAGATACATCTTCTGTCTTAGAAGTCAAATTCTGTAATAACAACTTTTAGACCTAATAAATAGGATTAAGGACTGCTGCCTCTGTAGCAAGGGATGATGAAGATGATAATTGAATTCTCTTCTGTTTAAAAGAGGTTGTAATAGACCCATTTTACTTCTCCTTGCTTAATTCAAATAGTTTCAGGGAGGCATCAGTGGATTAGTATCCTTTGACTCTTATCAGTAGTGAAATTTAATGAACCTTCTGTAAAAAAGTAAAAAAGGTGATTCTTCATAATTTGTCTTCAAAGTTTCACTGCAATATTATTGTCAGATCACTTTTCAATATCAAGCACAGGCTATTCCATTTAGAAAAAAATGACCTTAAAAATCAAATCTGAAAAGAATGGGAAGTAAAATGTAAAAGAGGGCTAGAAAAAAAAATAAATTAATTGTGTCTGGTCAAAATATGATTTATGGCATCACTACACAGTGTAGCATAGGGATTTAAATAATCTCTGCTTGTTTGTAGCTCAGCTTTTTTTTTTTTTCCTGGAGACTTGTATGACTGCAGCTCCACTACATCTCTAGGTAAGTAACCCCATGGAAGTATGCTTGCGAGAAATGTTGCTCAAACATTTACATTTAAGAGTTTCAAGCTTCAGCTTTGCGTACACAATATTAATCATAAAGTCCATGAAGTTACATAGAGGTGAAAATTAAAACATTTTTGCTGTTCTAAAATGACAAAGCCCCTGAATATATTATATGTTAAAGCTGCAGCCCTGGAGCAGAGGTAAATAATCATTGCTCCTTTCTGACAGAGAAGAACTACAAGCCTAAATGGATGGCATTTAAGCCAAGCCCTGCTTGCAGATACTGTATATCTTTTCCCATGCTGGGTAGTAGTTATGGCTCTCTCAAAGGACATGGGAGATATAGGCTGGAAGCCCTCTGGAAGCCCTCTGGAAGGCAAGCCCTCTGATCAGCAAGTGCTTTCAAGTATCATCCAGAAGTGGAGGAGCAGATGATGGAATGCTTGATTCTCCTGTGTTTTTAAAGTAAGGTAAGACACCTCTATGATAAAAAGCCTAAGTAGGTGGGTGGCTCTTCCCTAGTGACCGTTAGATTTTTAGGTGCACCTCTCCAGAGAGGGCTTTCTATCTGCTAATGTAGTGACTAGCACTTCTCTATCAGTCCCCTACTGAGGTATGATCAGAAATCATGAAGGGTACTATGTTGTGGATTACTCTTGAGAAATATTTAACCAGGAGGAAGTTGCTTTGATCATCTTGATTAACAGGTCTGCACTGGGGCCTTCAGCAGCCAAAGAAAGGGAAGGAATTCCCTTTCCAGGATCGATGTATTAAAATGCAAAGCTGAATTACGTTTGATTTAAACTAGGAGTGATTTACCAAAGGCCTAAGACTCAATAATATGCTCAAACTAAATCGGTAATATCAGACTGCATACTTTTTTTATTTTTTCTGGAAAAAGAGTAATACCCCCTATTCTCTGACTCTGCTTGTGAAAAATGGTGTTTTATTATCTGAGGTTTATAAACATTGTGGTGGAGAAAACAGAATTTCATTCCAGTGAAAAATGTACCTCTATTCACTTAAACTGTGAAACCACTCACTGCTCTCAGCAGAGAGACAGAAGAAAATGATAGCTTCAAAAGTGAATGGGGCAGTGGAAGGACATGTGAACTCTTTGATTCTCTAGTGCAATCTGATGATGTATCTCCCATCTTGCTCTAAACATATATGTATCTGTATTTGAGTCACATTTTTGTCTAAAGCTAATTTTATAGAAAACATAATTATATTAAGCAAGCAAATGCCTCTGACCAGAGTATAGTGGTTTGGGTGTTTTTTCCCAACAAATAAGAAGGCCTGAAATTCTGCTATAATATGTCACACCTTTGAAGTATGATATGTCACACCTTTGAAGAACAATCTGCTTTAAGAACTCATAGGGATGTAAGCTTCCTTCCTTTCATCTTGGTCTAAGTTTTGTTTTCCTATCAAGTTCTGTGATCAATGCTCTGGGGACATCGTATCATTAGTATGACAATAGCATTTGCAGAACAGTAATAGTTTTCATCAATATACTGTCAGCATCAGACAAATGAAAGGACACTTCTACAGGGTTTACAAATTATAAAACCTTATACACAACATAAGTCCTGATACAAAACTGTTTTTCATTCTGAGCTCGGAGGAAAAGAAAGTTAGATGCATATGGAAGATTATCTAATGAATGTTATACATATTATCAGCTACATTTCTGTTTAGCTAAAAGCTCTTGGTATCCATGAGGAAAAGAGTAATTGCTCAATCAAAGAAATTTCAAACACATTAACTGGTGAATTATTTGGCTCAGGAATTAATACTTTCCTTAAAATGCATACCATTCATCTGTTCTTCCTTTTTTTGTGTTTCGGAAAAAAGCCAGAGGCTGGTTATGGTGGAAACTGAAATGTGTTTTACTCATATAACACTTGCTGCACACAGCAGGAACATAGACTTCTCCTCCTTCCCTGCCAATCTCTCTCAGTCATGGAGAGACCACCTGTGTAGTATGACTACATATTTTAATAAGAAAATACCATAGCAAAAGGGGGTTTAGCTTCATAAATAAAAGAGAAGCAAAGTGGGAAGAAATGGGGTTGGGGTCAAGTTAAGGATAATTTACGAAAAAACCCTAGATTATTAATTTAATAGAAACTGAGGTAAAGATCACGACAGATGAATAGATAGAGAAACAATGGAGGAGAGATCAAGGTGATAATTTGGAGATTATTGATTTAAGTGTAAGAAAATCTAATTGTAATCACATAAAGATAGAGCTTTTGTCCATCTTAGGACTCTGAAAAAATTAGTACATGACCTTTGTGTTGCTGTAGAAAAGAGTTTTCATTTGTCTAATAACATGGAGAAAAAGAGATGAGTGTTAATGCCTTGGAGTTAATAAGCATGTTGGCTTAAGATCAATAACAACAAAGATTTTAGCAGGAATTATTAGGAAAGAATAATCAAGATATGACAGAAAATGAATATGAAATAAAATTCAACATGATTTAACTGAATTTGAATCTGAGTCACAGAATGAAATGAAGTTTTTATAATATTTAATAAGAAATATTTTCTAGAAAATATAAATGCTGATTTTATTTCCATGGGTTTCAAGCATGAGTTTCATGCTGAAATTCGTATGACTGAGGAGGATAATCAGGATGACAGAAAAACTTTTGTCCTAGACGTTGTTTGTAAAATGAAAGCTAAGGTGCCTGCAAGTGAGTTCCTATTTTACATGTTAGTTCATAAATCTTGTCAGTAGTCAGCGGAACCTCTATTAACAGTAAAAATGTTTAGATGTCTAATTCATGTTGTAGATATCTACACTCAGATATCTGAACCTGGAACTGACTCTCATCCTCAAATCTTGACTTAGTTCCTCAGATGTAAGTGCCCATTATGACCTCACATCTTTTGAAGGGCAAAATCCAAGATGCTGTTCACATCAACAGCATGACTTGGAAATTAATTTCCCCATTGTCCCCAGTTGCTGTGGCTTAGGTTTGTAAAATGAAGCAGCCTGAGTGCATGAACTGCAGCTGATACTACACTGGGAGGGATGTCTGAGGAGTGCATTGCTTTTCAGCTACAAATATGCATCCAGGCTGTGGAATAGGACTAGTATTCAGAAGAGAAACTCAGAGCTAGGCAGTGTGGGCAGTGTCAGTGTTGTGCTGCTCCAAACTAACTGCCCATATAGAAACAGCTGTAAGGTATCCAAGGCACCTACACAGGGCTGACTATGAGAGGATTCAACAGTTTACAGCACAGACACAGAGGTTTACAGCAGGTGCATGTGTGTCTTTTCAAAGTCTGGATGCGAGCCAGTATGATACCGCAGAACTCCCAAAGGGCAGCAGGACATTGTGTGTGGGTAGCTGACTCAAGCCCATAGTGTAATGTCAGAATGTCTAATAGGGATATAAAGTTTGCTCATGATGGTGGTGGTGAGCACCACGTGTGATGCTGGTTTTTGAACTGAAACACAGGCTCTCTCAGAAATCAGTTAACCACAAGCTTCACTGCACACTGCATGTCCAGGAAGCTAAACCCCTAACAAATTATAATGAAAAGATCTAAATTGAAATAGAATGTGAATTTCAAAGTATATCTGGTATCTGTGTGTATTATATTTTTCCACTATGATTTAATCTGAAATATTGCAGCTGTTGGATGCCCAGCTTGCAATGCCTGTGTGTTTCTTGTCGAGAATATCAGCAAGTTTGGAATCACATATCTGTAACCTTACTATAATGTTGAAGAAAGGCTGAGAGAATTGGGCTTGTTCACCCTGGAGAAGAGAAGTCTCCAGGCAGACCTTGCAACACCTTCCAGTACCTGAAGGGGCCAAGAAGAAACCTGGTGGGGGGGACTTGTTACAAGGGCCTGTAGTGACAGGACAAGGGGGAACAGGGTTAAATTGAAAGCGGGGAGGTTTAGATTAGATATCAGGAAGAAGTTCTTCACGGAGAGGGTGGTGAAGCACTGGCACAGGTTGCCCAGAGAAGCTGTGGATGCCCCATCCCTGGAAGTGTTCAAGGCCAGGCTGGACGAGGCTTTGAGCAACCTGGTCTAGTGCAAGGTGTCCCTGCCCATGGCAGGGGGGTTGGAACTGGATGATTTTTAAGGTACCTTCCAACCCAAACCATCCTGTGATTCTATGATTCTATAATATTTAAAAGTTGCTCATATGCTGACTTTGGTAGGATTTTAAAGCAGTATCCTTTATAATGTTTTGATTGAAAAATAACAAGCTATTTCTTCCTGTTGTTTTACACACAGAAGACAAACAATTTTTGGCCTTATTTTGGGGGGAAAGATAAAAGAAGTAGAAAATACAGTCATCATTAATTTGGTATAAAAAAAGGAGATATATTCTGCCTGTCATATTTTTATGATTCTTTTTCCTTTGATTAATTCTTAAGGATAAATGAAATGTATTAGTAGTCTGGATACTTCTACTGCTCTACTGTCTTACCAACAAATTATTAATTCATTAATATCTGGTTCCAACCACCATGAAGTTCTCAGATATTATTTGCAGTTAATTGAGGACATACTGATTTAGATAGTAGAAATTCTCATCTTTCTTTATCACCAGGGACAGGTTTACCTTGACCCACCAGGACCAGGGTTGGCATTTGTTCTTCCTATCACATGTAAAATCAGTGAGCAGACATTTCGATCAAGATTAAGATAATGAGAAGGGGAAAATATATGTTTCATTCTGTTGCATCATTCATAGCAGATTCTCATGAACAGTGTCTTGATGCTGTAGCAAGAAATTGTCTAAAAATTCTGCAATGGACACTGGAGTCTGTCTGCTGAAAGAGCTGAGCGGTGAAGGCAGCAAAAGTTACGATTCCTACACAACCGCCAGGATTTTACCAAGGACTTGCAGCAGAGACAGTGACACAGTGATTGGATCTTAATAGAAATGAATGCCAAACAGCTTACACTTGGAGCTTCATATTCTTAAAATAACAATTGCAGAGTAAGAAAAATTAGATGTCAATTGTGTGGCCAATTTTGGTGGAAAGGAAGAATTAGCAGTGAGTAGTTTGATTAGGCTATACACACTTCTCTCTGTTTTCCTTTTTTTTTTTTTAATTGTATTTTGACTTTATCTTTCATATTAAAGTCAATTTCTATAGGACTTCAGAAAAATAATTGCAGAAGTCAGGAAAGCATTACAATTAGTTAAAAGCTTTGCAGACTTTAACACCTAGTAATCAGGTAAAAGAAAACTCGAAGTTATTGAAGTGGTTAGAAATTTTTCCCATGCATTACTCATTGGGGGGAAAAAACAGGAGTACGAAATTGGTTTGTGTGGATGCTGGAAATAAGAACTTTAAAGATGCAAATGGAGAGAAGCTGCACTGACTCATTTAGCTTGTGGCCACTTACAGTATTCTGATTTGAGCAATCTGCCATTTCACATTAGCTTGGATATGGGATCTGTCAGTATACTTTAATGTAGATTTCAAGGAATCAGGACAAGTATTTGTAAATAGTTGAAACCTTTATTTCTCTTTGAACGGCTGTGGGCTCTTTCTGATTTCTCCTTGCTTTCACTTGCTCCTTCATAATAGATGTACAAACCTCTAACTCTCATAGAAAATGGATATGAGTTATTGCTATAATAAAACCACTTAAGTAAGCCGAATGTCATGTGCCTTACTTTTTTTTAAACTATCATATTAGATAGAGTATTTTTATTTAAATATTGTTGCCTCAATTAGAAACAAGACTATGTTTGGCCCAGTCCCTTGGCAAAACACAGAATTATTTGAATTTTCTTCATTTCAGATTTTTAAATATTTATAATGGTGAAATTTCTGTGTGCAATATATTAGGTCATTGGAATATCCTAAGACTTATCACTAATGTACTGCAAACTATTTGCAGCTCTATTTAAGCTAATCTATGCGAACAGTCTTAGGGCATTTTTTTCAAAAGAGCCACAAATGGGCCTCTCATTTTGTCCTTGCTGTTTGCTGGACAGTAACTTTTGTGCATAAAAATACACAGCTCTTGCTGGTGCAAATGGTTTGCACATATGTAAATAAAATTTCAAGTGGCTGACACTGAAAGTCAGTTCTTGTTGACAAATGTAGCTTCTGTTTTAAGCACGGGCAACAGGTGTGATTTCTGCAGTGCTGCTGAGCAGTAAAGGCTGGAAACTACTGCCATGTCAGAATTAACATGGTCTCTTGGAGTGGTTATTATTGGCTGGTTATTATTGATTTTACAGTACTTCATATTAATGACTTTATTCAGACCAGTACTTAAGCACATAGTTTGCTTTAAAGACTCTCTTAATAACATTAATGTCAGGGGTGATACAAAGGTCCTAAAATTAAAAATCTGCTAATGTATTAAACTGAATGAGATCTTAACTACAAATGGAACAGAAGTTCAAATCAGTAATGTATTACCTACAGAAATTAAACAAGCAAGAAGACTTTTTAATTATTCTATATTTTCACTGGTACACTCAAACAAGAGAGATCAGTTGAATATTTTGAAACATTTTGAAAATTTAGCATCACTTTGCTAATTGGCACCTTGCCATTTGGTTCAAATATTTTGCTCCAAAATGTGTTTGGTCTTCTGTAAAGAAGAAAACACTGAAAGAATTCACCGGAAGATATCTCAGCATAAGTGTCCCAGAGGGTAGGAGAGGCCATTTAAGCTCCCTTCTGCTCTGCATTGTAGTCCAAAAGTTGTTTTAACAGCTTTTTAAAAATATGTTTGGTTTAGTACAATATATCTCTAAACATGCTGAAATTACTCTAAAATGCTGAAAATATACTTCTATAGTGTTTTAAAATTAATAGTGTACTCTTGATCCATTTAAAATTAAAATATATTTTAATATTTTAATATTTTAAATAATTAAATTTATTTCCTCTTTTTTACACACTATTTCAATGTCAGATATATTCTGCTACTTAGAAAAGGTTCCTTTTCAAGGAAAAGATTTTTATCACAATATTTTTTTCCATGTTCCTAAGTGACAGCAATAAATTATTAACTTACTCCATTTTCCTCACAAGCTTTAGAAATAACAAAGTGCTTGTAGGACTACATAATTCCCTCAGGAAAAGAAAAACACATGGAAAAACTTGTTACTTTAAGATATTTCCATCATGTTTCACTTGATGGCTAGAAAAGCAACATTAGTACTTGTAGGTAGAGTTGGTATGCAAGAGGTAAATTCAAACAGACCAGGTGCTCAAGGGGGCAGATCTTTATCCAGTGTAAAATGACAATTTCCTTCAACTACATGGATCTACTTTGATTTATACTGGATGAAGACACAGCTCAAACCAGCCAAGCTGTGCAATGCTTGAAGTGTTAAAATTAACTTCAACAGTATAATGTGAACAGCAGAAACTTTAATTTCATTGAAATGAGATTCTTGTAAATTTAAGACAGTTAATTAGATGTTTACATGGGAAGTTTTCATATGCTCAGGGCAGCAGTCACCTAGCTAAAGCGTTATTATTGTAAGTGTTGTAATAACGTCCAGTCATATGGAACCTGCTTTCCATCGTTGATTCATGTTCTACAGCAACACCACTAGAATATTAACTGCAAATGGTATTTCCATGTAACACAACAATGAAATTTAATATTTCTCACCTTCTTGAAAAATTATTTTGTTAGACATACTGTTACTGCTT
Source organism: Eurypyga helias (assembly GCF_000690775.1). Lineage (NCBI taxonomy): Eukaryota > Metazoa > Chordata > Aves > Eurypygiformes > Eurypygidae > Eurypyga > Eurypyga helias. Next base: position 52,396 of record NW_010258564.1, read on the forward strand.
TCATGTGAATAGAAGAGTTGGGTAGATGAGAACAATTGATCACTTCTTCATTAGACCCTTGCTCTCAAATTAAAAAAAAAAAAAGACAAGAAAACAATGTAGTTTGTAAAAAATTAATATGCATTGTTTAAGAACACCCTGATGGTGCTGTGTTCTTCTTTTTAGTGCTGTCTTTAGTGCTTGACAGGATCAGTAGCCCAGCTGAAGTGCATCTACCCCAATGGACACAGAATGGACAATGAACAGGAGGAACTGGAAGCCATGCAGTTTAAAAGCATTGGATCAGCACAAAAATGCTTCTGGACTGGAGGAATTGTAAAGGGAATTTTGACTGTAATGGACTAGCATCCTATTGCAAGCAGTTTTCAGGTAAGTTGAATTAATTTTGCATTCTGGAAGAAATCTGATACTACTGCTGGAAAATTAGGTAAAATAAGATTTTTTTTTTTAAGTGTCACACGGTAAAATGCAGTCTTTTAACTTGGAAAAGGCAGTTGAAAAGACACATTTTCCTTCCAGAGAAGTCTATTGCCACTAATGCTAAGGATGAAAAGGGTACAAAGTTCTTACTGGAAAACAATCTATTGATTAGGGTTGTTTGAACCTTAAAAGCTTGAGCATGCTTTGGAATACTTTGCGCTTTAGCCACGACTCAAAAGATTTTGATTACAAGTTGCAATAACAGTTCACTTGGAAATACTTCTCTTTAAAGCTGACATACCTATCTACAGCTGTATCACGGTGCATGAAAGAGAACAGATGGATTTACCCTGGAGACGTAAGTTATGTGCAATAGAGTGTAAGTGACAGTAATAATGATGCAAGGAAAAGAATTTGTTGGCTATATCTTGGCTACTGTGCCATGCGTCTCCCAAAGATGGTTCTTGTTTTAGACTGGGGTGCCCCATCATGCGCAATGACATAGTCATAGACCTCTTTGAGACAAGCTCTGTGTGAAAAATAGGGTGCTGTCAGGCTCAGCCCACTTTCATTTATGCACAAACCATCCATCCACAGCCTCTACCTCCTGTCTCTCAATGTCTGTAACTGCTTTTACAATGATGGAAAACTGTGACAGTTACACAGCCTGGAGAGGACGAGGGAGCCAACAAAAACCAGTGAGAAGCACTTGGGGAGAAGATGCAATTGTTCTTGTATTTCTCTTGCTGCTGTCTGCCACAGGTTCTCTGCTGAATGGGATTTAGTGCCTCTGAACTTATTCATCACGGTAAGTCTGGGTACACATCATTATGTCCCACTGTTGGTCCCACATACTCCCAGATGATACAGGTGATCCATTGTGGGTTTCTAATTTCAAGATTTAAACAGTCATGTCTGTGGTAGAATCACAGAAGGGTGTGGGTTGGAAGGGACCTTAAAGATCATCTAGTTCCAACCCCCCTGCCATGGGCAGGGACACCTTCCACTAGACCAGGGTGCTCAAAGCCTCGTCCAGCCTGGCCTTGAACGCTGCCAGGGATGGGGCATCCACAGCTTCTCTGGGCAACCTGTGCCAGTGCCTCCCCACCCTCTCCAGGAAGAACTTCTTCCTGATATCCAATCTAAACCTCCCCACTTTCAATTTAAACCTGTTACCCCTTGTCCTGTCACTACAGGCCCTTGTAAAAAGTCCCTCCCACCAGCTTTCTTGTAGGCCCCTTCAGGTACTGGAAGGCTGCAATAAGGTCTCCCCATGGTAGCACATGACCAACTGAAAGCTGGCATTGGAGAGGATCCCACATTGGACTAGAGGCAGCAGCAAATTGTGTGGCATCAGCTGTGTCACACCTACAGACGGGTGGCATAGCTTCCCATGCGCTATCACTGTAAGATTTCTGCTGCTGCAACTCTAATGGAAAACTCTAATGCTAAAACTGGCTCGTTTGCTGTTTGAGAGAGTCAAAGCAGCACTGGGCATTCATGTGGCACACAACTCCAAGACTTCCTGTCTCTTTTCATATGAACAGCCTCAATAAATATGCATCTTCTTTCACCAGCACTGAAACAAAAACATGATACTTCTTCAGTGATATAATCTTCCCCATTTTCATAAACTTTATTTGCTTTCTTCAGTATTTTTTTTCCCCTGCTCAATCTTTTGTCCCTAAATCTCTTTTCCTGTACAATACAGCATGATATGGCCTTCTTAAATGTTGCCCCAACTCTCTTCTTCCCTAACCTTACCTACAAAGTGCATTATCAATGACATTGGCATGAAGCTAGGAACATAGAGTACAGGAAATAAGATGAGAGAGTTACTGTGTCACTGGGAATAACCCACTGCCAGATATGCAGTTGTGTCATATAAATATACAGATAGACTAATCAGAAAGACCCATTTTATAAGTTTATATAACTGTAGCACGCTCCCTTCTCATGATGGCAGAGAGGAGTAGTGAATGAAGTGAGACCCTTTTGCTTACTGTATAACCACATCTCACTTTTGCACACAGAATCATTTTCTATAGCCATTCAAAAGTACTTCGATCTCTTTTTAATGACTTGTACTCCATGAATCTGTTAGACCAAGTGACTATTTCCCAGGGACCTGGCAAGGGTAAAGCCAGTAGTATGAATGTGTCCTTAAATCAGATAGTCACAGATGGCCTCAGCTTTGCCTGTCATTTCCTAGTTCACTATGTCAGGATTTCTCTTTC